>NC_133329.1:6038593-6298593 GCF_042186555.1 Aquarana catesbeiana | reverse complement strand
TTTTTTTCTATTTTGGTCTTTGTTTTCTTGAGTGATGACAAAATCTTTGCCGAAAAAATAAAAAAAGTGCCCTGCTCCATGGGGGGGGGGGGGGGGGTACAGGTAAGAGAGCTGAACTGGTTAATGTCGTCTTCCAAGATAAACAAAACACTCGAAATTCAGATTCCATTAGACAAAAGAAAAAAAAATAATCTTGGGTGAAACCAATGATAAGCGGAACTCTGCATTTATGTCAGTAAATATTTACATGCTTTAAATTCAGCTTTTATTTAGATGAATGGAATTGGTAGAATGGGCGCCAATAGATGGCAGCAGTTTAAAAAAAAAAAACAAAAACACACTTGTAATTACCTTCCAATTGCCATCCAGATTACATATACGGTACATTATATCACCAAAAGTATTGGGACGCCTGCCTTTACATGAACTTTAATGACATCCCAGTCTTAGTCCGGAAGGTTCAATATTGAGTTGGCTCCGCCCTTTGCAGTTATAACAGCTTCACCTCTTCTGGGAAGGCCTTCCACAAGGTTTAGGAGGGTGTCTATGGGGATGTTTGACCATTCTTCCAGAAGCGCAGTGCACTTAAGTTCTGTGCCTATTACAGCCCTCTCCAGGCTTAACAATTACATTGCTGCACCGCAGACAATCAGCACTATATATATATATTGTGCAGTGTGAACACCCTATATCGGACTGTGTGACTTTGAAGATTTAAACCCCATTGTCTCTAGTCCACTTAGCAGTAGAGATACACCGGTTGTACCAGTCTATAGTTATTGGGGTTCTGGCTGAGTGCCCTCTGCGGGTGATCTCGGGGCAGATCCATCGTGCGCCTCCACCCCTTGGACTTCTCTAAATGGTTCATGGCAGCAATCATTCCTTGTTTTTTTTTAATATGATGCGATACCCATGATATTCTACACAACCACATGACATTAACGCCTTACCTATAACCACTCACCCCTGATGAAGAGGATTAATGCTGTAACTTGAAACGCGTTGGGTATACTCAGTTGCACGTGATCACTAGACAGAGGAAGTGGTTTATTATATGCTATTCACTGTGCATCCACATCTGTATTTGCATCAACTGTGGCTTTATCATCATGCAATTTCCTTCCTGTTTTTAACTTTTTTTTCTAATAAAATGTACTTTGTTTAACCACTTCAGCCCCCGGAAGATTTTACCCCCTTCCTGACCAGGTCATTTTTTGCGATACGGCACTGCATCGCTTCAACTGACAATTGCGCGGTCGTGCGACGTTGTACCCAAACAAAATTGACGTCTTTTTTTTCCCCACAAATAGAAGTTTCTTTTGATGGTATTTGATCACCTCTGCGTTTTTAATTTTTTGCACTATAAACAAAAAAAGAGCGACAATTTAAAAAAAAAAAAAAAAAACGAATATTTTTTTACTTTTTGCTATAATACATATCCAAAATAAAATTTTAAACAACACATTTTTTTAATCAATTTAAGCCGATACGTATTCTTCTATGTATTTTCGGTAAAAAAAAAAAATAATTGCAATAAGCATATATTGATTGATTTGCACAAAAAGTTATAGCGTCTACAAAAGAGGGAATAGATTTATGGCATTTTTATTATTCATTTTTCATTCTACTAGTAATGGTGGCGATTGGTAATTTTTTCCCCCACAAATAGAGTTTTCTTTTGGTGGTATTTGATCACCTCTGCGGTTTTTATTTTTTGCGCTATAAACAAAAAAATAGCGACAATTTTGAAAAAAAAACACAATATTTTGTACTTTTTGCTGTAATAAATATCCCAATAATTTAAAAAAAAAAAAAAAGATCTTTTCCTCAGTTTAGGCCGATATGTATTCTTCTACATATTTTTGTTAAAAAAAATCAATAAGCGTATATTGGTTGGTTTGCGCAAAAGTTATAGCGTCTACAAGATAGGGGATAGATTTATCGAATTTTTAATAATTAAAAAATTTTTTTACTAGTAATGGCGGTGATCAGCGATTTTTATCATGACTGCGACATTGCGGCGGACAGATCGGACACTTTTGACACTTTTTTTGTTACTAGTAATGGCGGTGATCTGCGATTTTTATCATGACGGCGACATTGCGGCAGACAGATCGGACACTTTTAACACTTTTTTTTACTAGTAATGGCAGCGATCTGCGATTTTTATCACAAAGGTGACATTGCGGCGGACACATCGGACACTTTCGACACATTTTTGGGACCAATGTCATTTATACAGCGATCAGGGCTATAAAAATGCACTGATTACTGTATAAATGTCACTGGCAGGGAAGGGGTTAACACTAGAGGGGGCGATCAAGGGGTTAAATGTGTTCCCTGGCTGAGTTCTAACTGTAGGGGGGAGGGGAATGACTAGGGGAGGAGACCGATCGGTGTTCATACTTAGTAGGAGCACACGATCTGTCTCCTCTCCCCTGAGAGAACCGGGATTTGTGCATTTACACACACAGATTCGGTTCTCGCTCTGTCCCGAGTGATCGCGGGTGCCCGGCGGCTCGCGCTCACCCCCTAGTGGCCAAAAGGTGTAGCGACGTACGGTAACGTTGTTTCGCCCAGCTGTGCCATTCTGCCGCAGTAAAATTCTATCCGACTACTGTGTGCGACTATCTGACTATGCGGCGGCTGGTCGGCAAGCAGTTAACTGTCTTGCCATCATCCTACCCCCCCTTATTTCCTTGTTCATTAAAAAGGGTGAGTAAAATACCTCTGTTTATTTCTGAATTTCTGGTCCAGACACTGAGAAAGATCACTCCGTAGTGTCTCCAGTTTCTGGGCATCTACAGGATCTAGGTGAGCTTCTGGGCATCTACAGGGTCTAGGGGAGCTTCTGGGCATCTACAGGGTCTAGGTGAGCTTCTGGGCATCTACAGGGTCTAGGTGAGCTTCTGGGCATCTACAGGGTCTAGGTGAGCTTCTGGGCATCTACAGGGTCTAGGTGAGCTTCTGGGCATCTACAGGGTCTAGGGGAGCTTCTGGGCATCTACAGGGTCTAGGTGAGCTTCTGGGTATCTACAGGGTCTAGGTGAGCTTCTGGGTATCTACAGGGTCTAGGTGAGCTTCTGGGCATCTACAGGGTCTAGGTGAGCTTCTGGGCATCTACAGGGTCTAGGGGATCTTCATGTTTTAATTCAACCCGGTGTATTTCTTCTAAAAGATCCTCCATCTCCTTCTGTCTTTCCTTTCTAATACGCAATCCCTGTGAAATAAGTTCCCCTCTAATAACCGCCTCATGGGCTTCCCACACTGCTTGATCCGACACCTCACTGGGCATATTAATCCCAAAATATAATGCCAATATACGGGATAGGGAGCAATCCACGGGCAATCGCGGGTGCCTGCCTGCTACCCTGTTTCCCCAAAAATAAGACCTAGCGTGATTGTCGGTGATGGCTGCAATATAAGCCCTACCCCCCCAAATAAGCCCTAGTTAAAGTCCTTGTAGGTCTTATTTTCAGGGTAGGGCTTATTTTCGGGGAAACAGGGTAGGGCTTATTTGGGGGGTAGGGCTTATATTGCAGCCATCACCGACAATTATGCTAGGTCTTATTTTCGGGGAAACAGGGTAGACATGTGCGCCGTCAATAAATTAGTTTTGTTTCGTTCCGTTCCGCTTCGTATTAGAATTAATTCGTATTTCGTAATTCGCGGCCGAAATTCTATTTAAATTTGTACGAAATATGAATTTTCGTTAGGTTCGTTAACTTTTTGTAACAATTACGAATGTTCGTTATGATGAATTTTTCATTATCGGGGGGTTCCCACCATCCCTGTGCTGTGCTCATTATGAGGGGCTCCTCCCATCCCTGTGCTGTGCTCATTATGAGGGGCTCCCACCATCCCTGTGCTGTGCTCATTATGAGGGGCTCCTCCCATCCCTGTGCTGTGCTCATTATGAGGGGCTCCCACCATCCCTGTGCTGTGCTCATTATGAGGGGCTCCTCCCATCCCTGTGCTGTGCTCATTATGAGAGGCTCCCACCATCCCTGTGCTGTGCTTATTATGAGGGGCTCCCACCATCCCTGTGCTGTGCTCTCTATGAGGGGCTCTCACCATCCCCGTGCTGTGTTCATTATGAGGGGCTCCCACCATCCCTGTGCTGTGCTCATTATGAGGGGCTCCCACCATCCCTGTGCTGTGCTCATTATGAGGGGCTCCCACCATCCCTGTGCTGTGCTCATTATGAGGGGCTCCCACCATCCCTGTGCTGTGCTCATTATGAGGGGCTCCCCCCATCCCTGTGCTGTGCTCATTATGAGGGGCTCCCACCATCCCTGTGCAGTGCTCATTATGAGGGGCTCCCACCATCCCTGTGCTGTGCTCATTATGAGGGGCTCCCACCATCCCTGTGCTGTGCTCATTATGAGGGGCTCCCCTCATCCCTGTGCTGTGCTCATTATGAGGGGCTCCCACCATCCCTGTGCTCATTATGAGGGGCTCCCACCATCCCTGTGCTGTGCTCATTATGAGGGGCTCCCACCATCCCTGTGCTGTGCTCATTATGAGGGGCTCCCACCATCCCTGTGCTGTGCTCATTATGAGGGGCTCCCACCATCCCTGTGCTCATTATGAGGGGCTCCCACCATCCCTGTGCTCATTATGAGGGGCTCCCACCATCCCTGTGCTGTGCTCATTATGAGGGGCTCCCACCATCCCTGTGCTCATTATGAGGGGCTCCCACCATCCCTGTGCTCATTATGAGGGGCTCCCACCATCCCTGTGCTGTGCTCATTATGAGGGGCTCCCACCATCCCTGTGCTCATTATGAGGGGCTCCCACCATCCCTGTGCTGTGCTGACTTCCTGGGTTAGGTTGGTTAACTTTTCGTAACAGTTACAAATGTTCGATCCTGGATCTGAAATTCGTAAACGAAATTTCAATTTTCGTACAATATTCGGAAGCATAGTTATTCGTATTTCGGATCCTCCCGAATGTACTATTTTACAGGAAATTCGTACGAATTTTCGATTCGTACGAAAACTAATCGCACATGTCTACTGCCTGCTAAAGCGCCTTAACCGCATGCCGACCAGCCGCCGCAGTTATACTGCGGCAACATGGCTCGGCTGCGCGAATCGCCGTCATGGTACGTCGGTACCATAGATGGCCACTAGGGGGGCACATGTGCACGTGCTCACCCACGGAGCCAATGCGAGTACCCGGCAGTCGCGATCACTGCCAGGGTCCCGCGATCGCTCGGGGCACACCGAGAACCGGGATCTGTGTGTGTAAACATACAGTTTCCGATTCTCTGAGGGGAATTATATTAATATAATATTGTTAATATTGTTATTAAAACTATTTTATTATTATTATTATTATTATTATTATTATTATTATTATTATTATTAATAAAATAAAATTCATTTTTACCAAACAATATCCCCCAAAATAAATCCATGTTTGTCTTAAAAATATTTTTCTATAGGTATGCAGTAGTTTAATATCTATTTTTATATTGTAATATATAATTGTATTATATAGTAAAAATATATTTCCTTGTTGTCCTCCCTCCTCTTTAGGGAAATTGTGCTGACGTGAGGATGGGCCAGGAACGGAAAATTACGGTGAGCATTGATAACAATTTTCCGTTATATTTAGATAATGTATAACGTTACGAAAACGTTACAATATTAAAAAAAAAAAAAAAAAAAAAAAAGAATTTAGGACAAACATGGATGTCTTTGGGGAATATTTTTTGGCAAAAATGAATTTCTTTTTATGCAACCCATATAAAATTAACAAAATGATTAAAAAAAATAATATTTTTTTTTTCTCCTTTGTTATAATACTGCTGCTGTATGATGAAGGAGCAAACAACCGTGAGTCCTGAATTGGTTAAACCCGTCAGTATAATGGAAATGAGTCAGAGATTGTATTACACGGGTTGCTCCGTGCTTTAGATGTCGGCATGGAAATGAAATCCATCACATTTATGCAAAGTCAATCATGAGACGGATCTCTGAAGGCTTTTTCCATAAACTTTAAACACATCGGTCTGTTTGCCCTCGCCGGGCTCATTCCACCGACGCTGTATGTGGTGTTATGGGACGGTGAATGGGGTGCTTTGAATCACTTGGCACTATGCAGAGCTCTCCAGGACACACAAAGCTGCTGCTGCTGTAAAAAAATAAAAATAAAAAAATAAAAGAATTTAAATAATAATAATAATTATTGAAAAAATAAATATTTACCAAATAAACTCTAAATTAGTTTAGTCATAAATGTCAATTAAAAAAAAAAAAAAGTTGCTATTATTTAATGTGTATCAGCTAAATCATGATACGGATACCTGTGCAGGGTTATTGGAGCGATATAATACCATTGAGATTGAAAAAGGTTCCTCCCTATGTAAAGGCATCCATCCTTTTTTTTTTTTTTTTTTATTATTATGATTATTATTATTATACAGGATTTATATGGTGCCAACAGGACACGGGAGCACGCCGGCATGGGTGTCCCGTAGGAGAGCACTTTCCCATCGGGCACTTGAGAAGAGGAGGAGCCAGGAGTGCCATGGGGGGACCCCAAATGAGGAGGATCGGGCCACTCTGTGCAAATCCAACTGCACAGCAGAGGTAAGCATAACATGTTTGTTTAAAAAAAAAAAGGAACCTTTACAACCCCTTTTAAGGTTTGTCTGAACTATAACCATAAACATTATACGCCTCCACAAGTCAATGACAGTCACAAATGTATATTGTTGTGATAACCTTTTTTTATACTTTCATTTCCTATGTACTTTCCCCTGAAATATTCAATAAAAACTATGTTGAAATAAAAACATTTGCTCAGGGATTGTTTCCAGGATTATTGGATATTTGTTTTTGGTAAGATTTTGGAATTCTTAAAAATATATAATATAAAAATATGAAAATATATATAATATAATATAAATAAAAATATAACAGTATAAAAACTGTCAATGTAGCCACCTTTTGTACAGGTTACAAATTATGCCGCGTACACACGAGCAGACTTTTCGGCCGGACTGGTCCGACGGTCTATCCGACAGACTTTCGGCAGAATTCCGATGAACTTTCCCAACAAACGGACTTGCCTACACACGATCACACTAAAGTCCAATGGATTCGTATGTGATGACGTACGACCGGACTAAAATAAGGAAGTTGATAGCCAGTAGCCAATAGCTGCCTTAGCGTCGGTTTTCGTCTGTCAGACTAGCATACAGACGAGCGGATTTTTCGACTGGACTCGAGTCCGTCGGAAAGATTTGAAACATGTTCCAAATCTAAAGTCCGTCAGATTTTCGACCGAAAAATTCCGCTGCAGGTCCAGTGAAGCCCACACGCGGTCGAATTGTCCGCCGGACTCGGTCTGTCGGACCAGTCCGGTCGAAAAGTCCGTTCGTGTGTACCCGGCATTAGATTTTTATCTTCTCAAGAGTGGGTGGGAATACTTTGAATTAGGAATTCCTCTGTTTCTGGATTTTCATTTATATCCAAAAATATTATAAGGTCTTTTTAAGTGTAATTACGTCGTTAGTGATTATGTTTAGGGATTTGAAGAAGGTTTTTTTTTTTTTTTTTTTTTTTTTTAAATTTATGGAGAAATATCTTTTAGTGTAGGTTTTCCTATACATTGATTTAAACCTGCAAATGTCCCAAACCTATATAGTTTAGCAGTAGAACAAAAGGGGATGGTCTTTCAAGAAGTTTGGTTTCCTCGAGATTTAAGTTGATGATTTTTCCTGTTCCTTCCTCTCTTTCCATGTTTTCTAGGGGTTTGTTTGAGAACTGCAGGCTTGGGAAGAGTCTGACTGTGTTCACGGTGTGGCTGGGAATCAATTGGTAAGTTTTTTTATGGGGGGCATGGTAAATGTTTTGGTACTTCTAAAAAAGAAATCACAGAAAGAGAAGATGTGGATGTTCTGTTGTTAGTATTGGTAGGTTTGAAGCATGTTGATTTTTTTTTTTTTTTGTTACCAGGTGGTCTTTTCTGGGTGCTTTTGGTTTTATACGGTATTGGAAGTGGGTATGTCTGACTGGGTCAAAGCATCTTGAATGATTTGGTTGCCTTTTACATCTGGAGCTGTTATTGTTACTGTTTGCATTGGTGATGATAATTGAGTTGTTGCAGTTGTAGGGGAGGTGTTGGTTGGATACATAGTTATGCCAATCCATCCATTTCATCCTGAAAATGTGTGAGTGCGTCTATTTTCCATATCCCTGTACATTGTGTTTGCCAGAAAACACATCTAAAAGTTTTTTTAATTTATCTACACTCTCTACTGACACCACCAACCGTTGAACAAAGTCCCACATCCTTACCACTCCGACAGTGGAGAACCCCTTACTTAGTTTAAGATTGAAGCTTCTAATCCAACTTTATTGTGTGGCCATGTATCTTCTTTAGAGACCTGAGATGTAAATGTTTCCTTCTAATGCTAGAGTGCCTATTTACAGATTTATTATATGTTGTAATCATATCTCCTCTTCAGCGTCTCTTATCCAGGTAGAATAAGTTTAATGTTTGTAGTCGTTCCTCAAAACTGAGGTCCTTCAGCCACCTTGTTAGTTTTGTTGCCCTTCTCTGGACTCTCTCCAGTTCCGGCACATCCTTCCTGAGGATTGGTGACCAAAACTGGACACCCTCTTGTTCTCACTGGCTCAGCCCTTCCTTCTCTGAGCTGGCCGCTCAGCTGCCGGCTAATTGCCAGCTCCCATCTCTCTACACAGTTACTCACCTGCTGATATCCTGCTCATCAGTCCTGCCTACTTAAGCCGTCCAGTCCAGAGTATCTCTGCCTTCGCCTTGTTCACATTACAAGAAACTATCTCCTGCATTCCTGTTTAAAGACTGGCTTTGCTGACATCCCTTCAGGCTACAGACCCTGCTTGCTGTTCCACTACATTGATCCCTGACTCCTGGCTTGGCTGACGATCCGTTCCGGTTACTGAACTTTGGCTATGTTTTGACTAAGTTTGTTCTTTTTACTTTTATTATCAAACAAGTGTGATTTAACTGTACTTCTGTCTTGGTTTGATTTCATGATTTCTGACACTTGTTGAGATGGTTCCCACCATGTGTCATATCCTGATCTCCTTGCAGTTTAAATATGTGGGGGTTAATGTCCAACTCCTTTTATTCAACTTTATACCTAGTGATCTGAATCCAATTATTGATGCCATCAATAGGAAGCCTATTGAAGGAGCAGTTGTTCCGAGCGCGTAGCCAATCTTTTGCCAGCCTCTCTCTTCAGTGGAAGCCCTCCCCCAGAAGTGATCAGGACCGACCCATGACGTCATGCACGCTCCACGCCGGCCCCAGCCCCTTCCTGACGGCCACA
The DNA here is from genome assembly GCF_042186555.1 of Aquarana catesbeiana. NCBI lineage: Eukaryota > Metazoa > Chordata > Amphibia > Anura > Ranidae > Aquarana > Aquarana catesbeiana. Next base: position 6,289,262 of record NC_133329.1, on the reverse strand, counting down.
GGAGGAGCCCCTGACCGATTACCTTCTATCTGCAGCCCTGCATCTCTGCAGCACTATCTGGATCGGGACCTGAGGAACCCACCACGGACCACCATTAAACAGATGAGCCCTTTTTATCTATTTTTTCCTGTAAGTGTAATCATACGTTGTGTCATTAAAGGTACCCTTTAATACTGCACTCAGGTGGCACTTCCTTCTTCTACCCTTCTTTTGCTTACTACAGAGCCAGCACTCGGAGGACAGCAACCGCTTCTTTGACCAAGCCACTATACTTGCTTTAACCCCGAACTGCCAGATACTGGCTTAACCTTTGGACTGCCAGTTCTATTGCTATGGACTTAAATGCCTAGCCATTTTAAACATCCCAAGTATTGTATGCATTTTGCATTTGCGCTTACAGTTACGACTACCTCATTGATGCCTTTAGGGACCGGGCTCAGATGTGGCGGAACCTTCCTCCATTCATTATGGCCTAAATGAATTTGCTTAAAATGATTTTTCCACCTATATTTTTTTTTTCTTATTTTTGCTTCCAATGTCAGACATACAGTACATTACCAAGAGGGCTTTAAAAAATGTTGAATCTTTAATGCTCTTTTAGCTATAGGGGTGAGAATGCTGAGAATGCATTAAGGTAAAAAAAAAAAAATCTGCCTTTAAAACCACTTTAACCTTTAAACTTTAACAACTTTTTATGTTTAAAAATGTTTTTTTTTTTTTTTTAATATGAAATGTTAATAGGGAAAATAAGGATAGAGGTGAGTATTTGTGGTTATTCTTGACCTCCTAGACTGAAGAATGACTGGAGTTCAGCTCTCGTTACAACCTATAAAGGTTTATTGGTTTTCTTGACAAGCACATAAAAAAAGCTGCATGTATGGATTTATGGGAAGACTCTCCTATCCTCTCTGTTGGCGTCTCCTTGAAAGAGTTATGTTATTGGTAACTGTCAGTTGGATGTGTTATAACTGTCACTAAACACCCATTTTGCTGAGGCTTTCTTATATATTTAACAACAAGGAAATGTATCATATTGTAAACAGTTCACTAATCATTTGGAACAGCAAATCTCTCTCTCCTCCCCTGTCAGAACGGGGGGGGGGGGGGGGGGATCTGTTCGTTTACATTGACAGATCCCCATTCTCTCTCTCTATCTCTCTCTCTCTCTCTGGAGTGATCGCGGTTCCCCCTTCTATTCTATTTAACCACTTCAGCCCCGTAAGGATTTACCCCCCATTCCTAACCAGAGCACTTTTTGCGATTCGGCACTGCGTCGCTTTAACTGACAATTGCGCGGTCGTGTGTTGTTGCACCCAATCAAAATTGGCGTCCTTTTTTTCCTACAAATAGAGCTTCCTTTTGGTGGTATTTGATCACCTTTGCGGTTTTTATTTTTTGCGCTATAAACGGAAAAAGAGCGTCAATTTTGAAAAAAAAAACGTATTATTTTTTACTTTTTGCTATAATAAATATCCCCCATAAAAAAAATATAAAACATTTTTTTTCCTCAGTTTAGGCCGATACGTATTCTTCTACATATTTTTAGTAAAAAAAATTGCAATAAGCGTTTATTGATTGGTTTGCGCAAAAGTTGTAGCGTCTACAAAATAGGAGATAGTTTTATGGCATTTTTATTAATTTTTTTTTACTAGTAATGGCGGCGATCTGTGATTTTTATCATGACTGCGACATTATGTGACACATCGGACACTTTTAGTGTGATTTTGGGACCATTCACAATAATACAGCGATTGGTGCAATTAAAAAATGCATTGATTACTGTGTAAATGTTTTTAAATTCATTCATTTTTTGTTTTTCATTTTTGGTTTCCATTCACAGGAACTGATTGCGTTTAAAAAATTTTTTTCCCAAGGGAAAAAAATTTTTTTAGTTTTCACAGTTATATATTGTTGGGAGTTGTAGTATAACCCCACAACATTTATTCCTTTTTATTATGTTCTATTATGGGATGTTATGACCCATATGTGAAAGTTAAGATCTAATCTGGTCACATTCCATACTTAGATATGTGGCACATTTTACACTTTATAAATTTTTATTCACTTTTTCATTCACTCCATTATCTAACTTTTTATTTATCCTTTTATTATTTTATCAATTTAATCTTTGTTTATCATCCTATGTTAATAAATTTTCATATTCTTGAATTGTTATTATTTTTGGGCACGTTGGTGACCTTTCACGTACCCTTAGTTAGGGTGCGTTTTTTTGCTTGTTTCCTAAATGGTTAGGACATTTGCCCATACCCTTTATGAGGGTTTAACATGTTTTTGTTGATATTGTGAACATCTCAGCTAAGCACACGCTTTTAGGGATATTTTAGTTCTTTTTCCCATATTTAAGATGGCGTCCTCGCGCTCGCAACTCAGAACGAGGCTTGGATGTCTATTTAATGGTGGTGGCTCACTGCGCTGCTCGTCCCCATTGAGAACGTCCTTTTGATGACGAAACGCGTCTGGGTACGCACGCAGCGACGCTACCACGAGACCAGGAAGTAGGACGAGCTTCGCTTCCATGCTTGTATGCCGGCCGGCGATATTTACTGATGCGATATTAAGTGCTTTTAATATGTAAGTGCAATACTTTGTTTATTAAATTTTCTTTTAAAACGTACTTCACCATGGAGAGTTTATTATTCTATTCTGGGTGGTATACTGACGTTGTGGACTTCGTGTAATGAGGACTTATCAAGGTGCTTCTTGCCAGCTATATGTCAGCTCCCATCCTATTAAAAGCCTGTGTATCACCGTGAGTCGGTAAGCACAATCTACAGCCACGGTGGTGGGGTTTTTCACTTCCCTCCCCCCCTGTTTTTTTTGGTTGTTTATATGTGCACACCTGGGTGATTGGTATGTTCGTATGTCCATGTCCAGTATTTAATATACTACACTATGGCCAGTCTTCTTTTTTTCTTGTGTTTGCTTTTATCCTGTATCCATTGAGGGGATTTTGATCTAACCACGGACGGTGCTGATTGGTCTAACACCCCAGAGGCCCCGGCAAGGGTTTTTTTGTCATCCGTACATTTCTTTGGAGATCTGGTAAGAGCAATCATAGCTCATTTGGATCAGCATTTCACATTTATACTGAATACCTACCACGTGGGAAATTTGGACTTTATTCATTTTTGATTTGTGTATTTTGACAAATTTTTACTTTTTTGTTTTGTGTGATAGATCACAATATTTATCCACCTCAATACACATAACCTTTGTTTAGCGCAGTTTATATATATATTTTTTACTGTGTAAATGTGACTGGCAGTGAAGGGGTTAACCACTAGGTGGCGCTGTAGGGGTTAAGTGTGTCCTAAAGAGTGATTCTAACTGTGGGGGAGGGGCTGTGTGTGACACGACACTGATCATCGCTCCCGATTACAGGGAGCGGTGATCAGTGACAGTGTCATTAGGCAGAACGGGGAAATGCTTGTTTACATTAACATCTCCCTGTTCTTCCTCACCGTGAGAAACTTTTTATCATTTTGTTCCCACAAATAGAGCTTTCTTTTGGTGTTATTTGATCACGTCTGCGATTTTTATTTATTGCACAACAAATAAAAAAAGACAGAAAATTTGAAAAAAAAAAAAGTTTTTCTTTGTTTCTGTTAAAATTTTTTGTAAATAATCACATTTTATTCTTCAATGACGGGCACTGATATGGCTACACTGACGGGCACTGATAAGGCGGCACTGATGGGCACTGATGAGGTGGCACCAATGAGGTGGCACTGATGAGGTGGCACTGACAGGCACTGATGATGGGCACTGATAGGTGGCACTGATGGACACTGATAGGTGGCACTGATGGGCACTGATAGGTGGCACTGATGGGCACTGATAGGTGGCACTGATAGGTGGCACTGGTATGCGACATTGATGGGAACTCATACGCAGCACTGATGGGCACTCATACGCGGCACTGATGGGCACTTATAGGCGGCGCTGATGGGTACTTATGGGTGGCACTGATGGATACTTATGGGTGGCACTGATAGGTGACACAGATGGGCACTGATGGGCACTGATAGGTGGGCATGGATGGGAACTGATAGGTGGCACAGATGGACACTGATGGGTGGCACTGTTGACACTGATTGGTGGCACTGATCACATTGATGGGTGGCATTGCTGGGCATCACTGATTTAAAATGGTGAAAGTCAGTGCCCATTTGTGGGCACTGATTGGCACAGATTGGGCACATGTGGATGGCCATGGGGTACATACCTGGCCACCCATATGTTGCCCAGCTCCCTGGTGGTCCTGGCGGCTTCCCTGCTGGTGTAGTGTGGTCATCCGAGAGGGGGGCTGCGCTGATAAACAATCAGTGCAGACCCCCCCTGTCAGGAGAGCAGCCGATCGTCTCTCCTCTACTCAACGGCTCTTCATATTGACATTGTGATCAGCCGTGATTGGACACGGCTGATCACATGGTAAAGAGCCTCTGCCGGAAGCTCTTCATCAAGATCGGTGGAGCGGTGTGTCAGCCTGCACACCGCTCCACCGATTGCCGCGATGCATGCCCACGCGGGCACGTGGCGGCATGTTATCCTGCTGGACGTCATATGATGCCCAGTCAGTATAAATGAACCACCGCCCGGCCATCAATCTGCTATAGGCCGGGTGGGAAGTGGTTAAAGGGCAACATACAGGTACGTTAATCTGCCTGTATGTGCCCTTCTGTCGCAGTATATCTGCGTGAGCCGGTTGGGAAACGGTTAAAGCGGCCGATGTACAATGATGGCTATTCACGCCGGGGAGTACAACTGCGCCGGCTGGTACTTAAGTGGTTAAAGTGGTCATAAAGGGGTTTTTTTGCCTAAATGTATTCTCTGCATCAAGGTAAAAAATCTTTTTAATAGCTCAAGCCAGGGATCCCCAACATCCTAGCAAACACAGATGCATTCTAATTCATCTGCTGAGATTCCAGGCGGACAGCTGTCGCCAGCGTCCTAGCAACCAGTGATGCGTCCCCAGCAATCTACCAACTGGGAGAGTCCCGGGCAGCAACTGAATGTAAACAGAGAGCTGGCTGACATCATTTACCAAATATGGGTGTGGCCATCGTCGGTCAATGACATCGGCCAGCATCCCACCCCTTTGTTTTTCAAACAAGCTGCCTGGCCAGGGGATCTGTCACTTGCAGCTGGAAGTACATTGGGGGGGGGGGGGGGGGGCGGATGTGTCAGCTGGTCTGTTCTGGCAATTTTTTTTTAGGCGGTTCTACAACAAATTTTAAGACAAATTGCTATTTTCACCGATCATAACCATCCCTAGTCTTAAGTCTTTTTACCTTTCAGTAGATTTTTAATGTACAGTAGACATGTTCAATTAGTTTAATTCAAGAATTCGTGTTTTAGCGAATTTTGACAAATTCGTTAATTCGGAAATATCCGAATTAACGAAAACCCGTTTAACAAATTTTTACGAAGATTCGTAAATTAGAATATTCCAAAATTCGTTAATTTGTAAATTCGGCAATTCGTGAATTTGAAAATTCGGAAATTCGAAAATCTGAAATAATAACTAACTAATAATAATTATTAAATTATAGGTATTGGAATTTCCTTTCAAGTTTGGCTGTTAGTGAACGTAATGAATACGAATTTATATTTAACATTTAGTTACAAATGATCTGAAATGAAGAATGGCATATCTAAACGAATGTAACATAACTAATTAATAATAAAAAACACTAATAATAATAAAGCTTTTTATTATTATTATCATTATTATTATTATTTATTTGTTCCGTTCCATTTGTTTAGATGCGGCATTCGTTATTTCGGGCAATTCGTAACTTTGGATAAATTCATATTCGTTACGTTCTCTAACAGCCAAATTTGAAAGGAAATTCCAATACCTATCATTTAATAGTTAGTTATTAATAGTTAGTTAGTTATTCTTTGGAATTTTTGGATTTCCTTTCTTAATTTTGAATTTTCGAATTTACACATTTTTTAATTCACGAATTTTCGATTTTACGAATTGCGATCATAACGAATGACCCTAAAAATATAAAAATAAAAACAAATGAAACGTAAACAAAAATGAACACATTTTGCGGCAGCGCACATGCCTATTACACAGTTACAATAAAGGTTGTAAATGACAAAAAATTTGCCACTATTGGAATCATTTTATATTAGAATGGTAAAATTAAATTTCAACCCCCAAGCCCCCCCCCCCCCCCCCCCACCAGTGTGTTATTATTGTTAAGTGTTTTATTATGTGTAGCAGAACAATGTGACAACAAAGAGAAAATTAGAAGAAAAAAATGTAGAAGGAATTGTGGACACCTCAGTGAAAAGGGTTTTGATGGCGAGGGTCGAAATAAAGCCAAAATTCCATTGGGTTGGGTTAAAGGGGAACACAATTTAGAACTGACCTGTGAAATAACAAGGAAAATTCAAGGATTCTATATCTTGCCATTTTTTTTTTTTCTTCTGTATCATTTACATTGCTGGCTAATTTCTCATGATCCATGCAATGTTAATCTTGGTAGTAGATATGGAAATGGACGATGTCTTCCAGGATCATGCTATAGATTTTTTTGCAGCTTTATAAAGAACACAAAGGTTGGAATACGTTTGGGGAGGTTGGATTTAGGTTTATTTTGAAGAGATTATTATTTTTTCCAAGACCCTGTAGATGAAATTATGTATGTTAAATAAACTCTTTGGTTGCTTTTGTGGTATGCTTCGGGTCATTGTCCATCTGCACTGTGAAGCGCCGTCCAATGAGTTCTGAAGCATTTTGCTGAATATGAGCAGATAATATTGCCCGAAACACTTCAGAATTCATCCTGCTGCTTTTGTCAGCAGTCACATAATCAATAAATACAAGAGAACCAGTTCCATTGTCAGCCATACATGCCCATGCCATGACACTACCACCACCATGCTTCACTGATGAGGTGGTATGCTTTGGATCATGAGCAGTTCCTTTCCTTCTCCATACTCTTCTCTTCCCATCACTCTGGTACAAGTTGATCTTGGTCTCATCTGTCCAAAGGATGTTGTTCCAGAACTGTGAAGGCTTTTTTAGATGTTGTTTGGCAAACTCTAATCCGGCCTTCCTGTTTTTGAGGCTCACCAATGGTTTACATCTTGTGGTGAACCCTCTGTATTCACTCTGGTGAAGTCTTCTCTTGATTGTTGACTTTGACACACATACACCTACCTCCTAGAGAGCGTTCTTGATCTGACCAACTGTTGTGAAGGGTGTTTTCTTCACCAGGGATGGAATTCTTTGTTCATCCACCACAGTTGTTTTCCGTGGTCTTCCGGGTCTTTTGGATTGCTGAGCTCACCGGTACATTCTTTCTTTTTAAGGACGTTCCAAACAGTTGATTTAGCCACACCTAATGTTTTTGCTATCTCTCTGATGGGTTTGTTTTGTTTTTTCAGCCTAATGATGGCTTGCTTCACTGATAGTGACAGCTCTTTGGATCTCATATTGAGTTGATAGCAACAGATTCCAAATGCAAATATCACACTTGAAATGAACTCTGGACCTTTTATCTGCTCCTTGTAAATGGGATAATGAGGGAATAACACACACCTGACCATGAAACAGCTGAGCAGCCAATTGTCCCATTACTTTTGGTCCCTTAAAAAGTTGTAATTCCTACACCATTCACCTGATTTGGATGTAAATACCCTCAAATTAAAGCTGAAAGTCTGCAGTTAAAGCACATCTTGTTCGTTTCATTTCAAATCCATTGTGGTGGTGTATAGAGCCAAAAAGATTAGAATTGTGTCGATGTCCCAATATTTATGGACCTGACTGTATCTGATACCTTACTATTTCCCCATGTGCCAATAAAAGGAATGACTTAATGCGTGTGTAAATATTTACACATGATTTCATGGAGATTCATCTAGCATGGTGGCCAATGTAGAGTAGGTTTTTCCAGAAGTTGCTCTCAGAAAAGGAAATAACATTATATTTCTCTTTCAGGCGCTCACATATTCTGGACTCTCCTTATCCTGGCTCTGATCATCCTCATACAATCTTTGTAGCCACCACCCAGAACTGGATGTCACTGGATGGATTACTGGATGTCACCGGATGAAGTATTGGATGTCACCGGATGGACTACCCTAATCACTATGTGCGGTATTGATTCCCCCTACTGCCCAGCCCCCCCACCCCTGTTGGCCTTGCAGTGCTGCTGGCTTCCCTCCCCCCCCAGCTGCTGTGGGGGATGTTTATAGGATGGAGAGCAGGGGAAGGGACTAGTAATTTTTTTTTTCGAGCTTTGGGGTGCACACCCTAATGCAATAGGCTGCGCACACCTACGCAGGGCCAGTGCTTGACTATTTTGCGCCCTAGGCAAGACTAACACCTCCCCTGGCATTAGTCTTGCCTAGGGCGCTGGTTACTACAACAGGTCAAGAGCGGACTTACCAGGGCAGCAGAATTTCTCCTACATCTAGAGTCCTGATCATGCCCGCCTCTTCAGCTGTCCTTGTGCCTGCCTCCTTCACTTCCCCAGTGTCCCCTCCCCACTGTCCTCCTCCCCTCCCTAGCTGTACCCGCCTCCTCTACCTTCCCAGCTGTGCCTGTCTCCTCCACCTCTACAGCTGTGCCCACCTCCTCCACCTCTCCAGCTGTGCCCACCTCCTCCACCTCTCCAGCTGTGCCCACCTCCTCCAGCTCCCCAGCTGTGCCCACCTCTTCCACCTCCCCAGCATTGCCTGCCTCCTCCACCACCCCAGCTGTGCCCGCCTCATCCATCTCCCCAGCAATGCCTGCCTCATCTGCCTCCCCAGCTGTGCCGCCTCCTCCACCTCCCCAGCTGTGCCAACCTCCTCCACCTCCCCAGCTGTGCCTGCCTCATCCGCCACTACAGCCTGCCTCATCTTTCCCCAGCTGTGGCACCTCCTCTACCCCCCCCAGCTGTCACCCTCCTCACAGGCTGAGCTTCTGCTGACCTCCTCTTCAGCAGCTGTGAAGGACATCCTCCATGCCTGCTGCTTTCTCTTGAGAGTCAGTCAGCGCCTCAGCCCTGTGTAGGGTGGCATTCTTCAGCCCCTCGTGTTCCGCGGCCCAGGCTAGTGGGGAAGTCAGCGGCCGTGGCTACTCCCCCTAGGCAGCAGTGTGCTGGTTACCTACGAGTAGTGTCATGATCTACCCAGGGAGTGGAAGGAATAAAGGCCGGTGTTAGACACAGTGTGTAAAAGGAAAATGTGGTCAGCTTGAGAGAAGGAACTGTGAAGGTGAGAATAAAAAGTACAATTTAGAGCTAGTGGGATGTAATTGGTAATACAGAGTGTCTATTAAATGGTAATACTCAAATACTTCTCTCAAATTTCTGGATTGGGTAATGTCCGATTGAGAGGACGACTTAGATGGAGGGTCTTGGAGGTCAAGATGAGAATAAGTGACCAAGTTTGATTCTCCGCTAATTATTCAGAAGCCTTCTTCAGCATTAGATATTGGTTGTAAGGGGTGTCCCATAAAGCCTTATGTTCCTGATGTAAGGCTATAATAGGTTGTCAGGGTAACTGGCGTATCCTAGATATAACCCACAAGGATGATGTATCTCCCCTCAGGTTCTTTTGTTTTAGGTTTACAGGTAAACTCTAAAAGTGATAAGAAGCCCCCTTTGTTTTGAGGAAGCTGTTGTGGGAAAGTATCATGAGAAAATCTACTCTCTTGTGGGCAAATGATACCAACATGGATATCTTTAAAGAACCAAAATGCTTTGATGCCTTGATTTTCCATAATAAATCCTAGTACATTAGTGTAAGTGTCATTGGCATTGTGATGATCATTAACCACTTCAGCCCCCTTAATGACCAGGCCATTTTTTGCTATACGGCACTGCGTCGCTTTAACTAACAATTGCGCGGTCTTGCGACGTTGTACCCAAACAAAAACTTGTCCTTTTTTTCTCACAGAGCTTTCTTTTGGTGGTATTTGATCACCTCTGCAGTTTTTATTTTTTTACGCTATAAACAAAAAAAGAGCGTCAATTTTGAAAGAAAAACAATATTTTATACTTTTTGCTATAATAAATATCCCCCCCCCAAAAAAAAAAGTAAAAACAAATTTCGTCATCAGTTTAGGCCGATATGTATTCTTCTACATATTTTTGGTAAAAAAGAATCACAATAAGTGTATATTGATTGGTTTGCGCAAAAGTTATAGCGTCTACAAAATAGGGAATAGATTTATGGCATTTTTATGGCATTTTTATTTATTTTTTACAAGTAATGACGGCTATTTGTGATTTTTAGCAGGACTGTGACATTGCAGCGGACAGATCTGACACTTTTGACACATTTTTGGGACCAGAGACATTTATACAGCGTTCAGGGCTATAAAAATGCACTGATTACTGTATAAATGTCACTGTCAGGGAAGGGGTTAACACTAGGGGGGCGATCAAGGGGTTAAATGTGTTCCCTCACTGTGTGTTTCTAACTGTGGGGGGGATGGGACTGACTAGAGGAGGAGAAGGGGATGTCAGAACGGGGATCTGCGTGTTTACATACAAACACTTCCCCGTTCTGGCTCTCTCCGCTGCACGTGGCCTGCGGCCGTAATGTCTGCCGGCCACCAGTGATCGCGGGCACACACGTGCCTGCTATCGCCTTTAAAGAGGAAGTAAACCCTGATTGGTTTACTTCCTCTTTGTTTCCCTGCAAAGGTAAAGCATAATGGGCTACTGTGCATCGCATAGTAGCCCATTACGTGTCACTTACCTGACACAGGAGCCTGCGATGTCCCCGCTGTCCCTTCTCCTACGAAGTGTCCATCTTATTTCCGGGTATCGCGGCTCCGGCGCTGTGATTGGCCGGAACCGCGATAACGTCACTCCCGCGCATGTGAGCTGGTGCCGCCACTAACGGCATGATCGCCATTAGAGATGACACGCCTAGTGCTCCTGCGTGCCTGTCTTTTGGAAATATCTCCTAAACAATGTAGGTTTAGGAGATATTTCTTGCACCTACAGGTAAGCCTTAATCTAGGCTTACCTTTAGGTAAAAGTGGTCTGTAAGGGTTTACAACCACTTTAAAGTTGCCGACCTACATCTACGGCGATTTGCGGGAATGAGCCGACCTGCTGCAGTATAATGACGGCGGCTGGCCGACAAGTGGTTAAAGTGGTTGTATAGGTAAAAGGTTTTTGTAACCTAAATAATTTCTCTGCATTAGGGTAAAAAACTTTTTTAACAGTAGCTCCCTCCAGCTTTCATACTCACCTGAGCTCGAACTCGATCCAGTACCGTGTACGTCTGCTGCAGCTCCTCTTCCCAGGCTCTCACAGGCTTGGCTGAGTGCAGTGAGAAGCCATTGGATCCTTCTGCTGTCAGTCAAAACTTGTGAGCGGAGAACGAAGGGCGAGCCTGAGCCGGGCTGTGGGTCTGAAAGTAATTAGGGTTACGTTTTGAGGAGAAGGGTAGTAAAGAAACACAATAGGAGGTAGAGCTGGACTAGAAGATACTGATTTAAAAGCTCTTGGGTGGCAGAAGGCCTCGGCCATGCTGGCTTAAGAGAGTTTTACTGGGAAGAACAGAGCACTGTACAATTTGTAATAATATAGATGTGTTATATACTCAAAGCGGAATTTAGGACATGAACTATATATCCCCGAACACATATTTTATAGACTCTATTCTTCTGAGTTATGAGTTCTGAGGAAGGTGTCAGGGCCCACAGCTTATGCAGATAAAGAGATCTCAGAAAGAAGTTTCATTCCAAGGTAGCAATTTCTCCAGAAAAGACTTGGCAATCAAGCAAAGACAAATAGAAGACAAACATTCTTTACAGTTTTACACCAAATATTCAGGAAATGCTTTAATAAAAATAAAATTATTTTGTGAATTACTTTTGGTTTTTTAGCAAAGATCATAAAGAGGTGGGGTATGGATCGTAAAGAGGTGGGGCATGGATCGTAAAGAGGTGGGGTATGGATCGTAAAGAGGTGCGGTATGGATCGTAAAGAGGTGGGGTATGGATCGTAAAGAGGTGGGGTATGGATCGTAAAGAGGTGCGGTATGGATCGTAAAGAGGTGGGGTATGGATCGTAAAGAGGTGGGGTATGGATCGTAAAGAGGTGCGGTATGGATCGTAAAGAGGTGGGGTATGGATCGTAAAGAGGTGCGGTATGGATCGTAAAGAGGTGCGGTATGGATCGTAAAGAGGTGGGGTATGGATCGTAAAGAGGTGGGGTATGGATCGTAAAGAGGTGGGGTATGGATCATAAAGAGGTGGGGTATGGATCGTAAAGAGGTGGGGTATGGATCATAAAGAGGTGGGGTATGGATCGTAAAGAGGTGGGGTATGGATCGTAAAGAGGTGCGGTATGGATCGTAAAGAGGTGGGGTATGGATAGTAAAGAGGTGGGGTATGGATCGTAAAGAGGTGGGGTATGGATCATAAAGAGGTGGGGTATGGATCGTAAAGAGGTGGGGTATGGATCGTAAAGAGGTGGGGTATGGCTGTATAATGTTGGCGAAAGTTGGATGATGTGAGGACTGGTCACACTTTTTATAAGAGCAGTAAAGTCTTTTACGGGATTAACATAAGTGAAAGTGAATGCGTTACAGCTGAAAATACAGCTCTACCTCACCGCATCCTCAGCATTTTTACAGTGCCTTGAAAAAGTATTCACACCCTTTGAAGATTTTCACATTTTGTCATGTTACAACCAAAAATCAGATTGGATGGAGGGCGTCTGTGAACAGCAATTTTCAAGTCTTGCCACAGATTCTCAATGTGATTTAGGTCTGGACTGTGACTGGGCCATTCTAACACATGAATATGCTTTGATCTAAACCATTCCATTGTAGCTCTGGCTGTATGTTTCGGGTCGTTGTCCTGCTGGAAGGTGAACCTCCGCCCCGGTCTCAAGTCTTTTGTAGACTCTAACAGGTTTTCTTCTAAGATTGTCCTGTATTTGTCTCCATCCATCTTCCCATCATCTCTGACCAGCTTCCCTGTCCCTGCTGAAGAAAACCATCCCCACCACATGATGCTAGCAGTAAATCTGTTACAGGGCAGTCAATAAGTGGTCAATATGAAATATGGTCTGAAGGGTGGAATTAAATTACATTTTCTTTTTTGCCACCAAAAGAAAAAAATCAATAAATAAAAGAGAGATGAGTATATTTTACCTATGGTGAATAAAAACAGTATCTAATGAAACAATTTTCAGATCTAACAGAGTAATACATTTTATTTAATATAAATACGCAAATAGCATAGAAACAAAATCAAAATAAATCAAATCATACAAACTCGCTGAAAGGTTTCTAAAAAAAAAAAGTTCTGACTTTGCCTTTCTAAATAAACAAAAACAACATTGAAATTGGTTCTTTCGGTCTCATCCGGTGACCAATACTGGATGGTGACTACAAAGATTGCATCAGGATGGTCAGAGCCGGGATAAGGAGAGTCCAGAGTATGTGAGAGCCTGAAAAAGAAATACTTTCATGTTATTTTCCTTTTCTGAGACAACCTGCGGCAAAAAAATAATGAATTTTAACTAATACGAAAGAAATTATAGCGGATATAACAAATGAATTTGACATGATTCGGTAATTTGTTAAAGATCTAATGAAACAAAAGGCCAACTCAAAGTAAATCTTACAGTCCAATCAGCTGATTAATTTTGTGCTGGAGGTTGGATTACCGGCAAAGTGCATTCCTGAGAACTGAGTGAGAAGGGTTTTGTATTGTATTTGAGCAGAGGAGAAGAGATATTGTCATTGTGTGTTTTAATAGAGTCAATAAGCAAACGACTTTCCAAACTACGAATCATTATCACGAATATATATACATACATAAATATCACATTTCAACTAATACGAAAGAAATTATAGCGAATATATATATATATGTTAATATATAACAGAACGATCTGGGATTGGATACTCGGTATAAATGAAATATATAACCTGGAGAGTTTAAATTATAGTTGAGAAGAAGAAGATGGGGCAGACCTAAAGGACAAATTGGAAAGTTGGAAAGATTTTAAAAAGATGTGGAGGTACGTCGAAGTAATAAGTCAAGAATAGAAGGGGATACTGGTCGAAATGGGGGAAAATTATAGCTAATGTAATTGTCCCTGAAGCATGAGGCAGGGAGTGGGGGGGATGGGGCGGGGGGGTGGGTAATAAGAAAAATGTTATGTAATTATTTAAGACGTAATTTGATATGTGTTTTGTAATATTGTACGATGTCATTTTTATAAAATAAAATAAAGAATAAAAAAAACCAGAACAAAATTATATATTTTACGAATGACAATGAACCAAAACTAAATTAAATTTCCCATTGTGCACAAGTCTACTTATAATGAATATTATATTATATTATATTATATATGAATATTATGAATGTATATTATAATATTAGGAATATTATTATTATAATATAATATTATATAATATAATAATAATTTATTAAAATAAGTAATTATTTTATTATTATTATTATTATTATTATTATTATAATAATAATAATAATAACATTGTATTAGAACATATATTAAATACTGATATTTAATTATAAATTAAAATATTAAATTATATATTGAACACTTCACCATGATACATCATGAACACTATTATCACCACTTATCTCTGGATTTTCACCATTTATTGAAGGGTTAATAGTGTTTCTATGCTCTATATTTTTATTTTATTTTTTCATGGAAGTATGTGTGATCCGTACTCACAACATCTTGTTTGTTCCGCCATGTTTAGATATGTCTGACTCTGCAGAAATAGTTTCTTGTGAGAACATCCTAATATGTGTTGTCTACCAAAAGCATCACAAGACTGCGAGTCATATCCAAACCAACTTGAAACCAATCCCCCTATTGTTCAAACTGTACATAAACTGTGGAAATCCCCCGAATAAAGCTGAACATGCACTGACTCGATCCCATGTGGGATTTGTCTCTGTGTGTTCCCGAGGCTTCGTAGGGAGTTCCCCAGCCATCCGGTTCTGAAAGTCCCCATCACATGTATACTATACTCTACATCAGAATTTTGTAAGACATGGAGACAACTCCGGAGCACAATTAGTAAACATTTGTCACCCCATAACAGGAAGTGCCTGGACAAGGACCTTCATGGGAGGATCACCAGGGATTCAGTGCGATTAATGTAAATAACAAAGTGTTTGTCAGTTTCTCTCATCACTGCTTACAATAAGAAATTAAAGAAAATACAAAAACTTACTAGTGATGATGGAAGAGCTGGCTCCTGTAGAGAATAAAAACAGGATGACATATCAGTGATATATAGACTTTAGTATTTACTGATTACATCACATAATCAAAACTTTAGTAGCGTGAGAATCTTTACAGTAAACCATCGATTAGTTCAATCGTTCATGAAATGATCAACGAGCTCTATGACACTATACTGTATGACGGGTGTAAGGAGTGCTTTATAATTCAGAGAAGTGGAGTAAATGACTGTTCATTTCCAGACAAGTCCACCTCCATCATGTGGGGCTTACAGATACGCTAATAAAAATCATTAAGCATAAATATATATATATACATCCAATCACAAGATTACCTGATCCCACAATAGGTCCAAGTGACAGAGCACCATCATAACTCTGGGGGGCTCTAGTTCCATCGCTTCCACTGCCTGCTCTGGTACAGACCTAGAAACAAAGAAAATCATTAGGAAAATAGGGACATGTGACACGGGTTCACCGGTATAAGATGAAATCATCACAGTATTCACAAGGTAAGCTGATGAGCTGACTGATCGGAGGTCACATCTTATCACTCTCCTACTGTATTTAAAGAAAATGTGTTAAGGGAATGGAGCCCGATGCTTTTGTAAGAGTCCAGGGCTTACTACGCATGCACCAATGGCGCGTTGCCGCAAGAGGAAATCTGTGGCAACTGAGCGTGCGCCAAAGACCCCTCAGGGTGCCAACCCACACTTGTGTAGAAGACTTGATGGAGAAGGGCAGGAAAATGATCGTACAATTTTCTGATAGTATACAAGTATAGGTGCAAGGAACAGGAGATAGCAATAAGAACAACAAAAAGGGAAACTAAAATCCACCCTGTCTGCAAAAAATTATTATATATAAATGTATACATCCATAAATGTAAAAAGAAGTATCACATATGAAACATTATGTCACAGTCATAATGAGATAAAAAGATCCAGGGAGCCAAAGGATGGTAAGTCCACAAACAGGGCTGCCTTCATCAGAGGTGCCTCTCTCTTCTGTTTTTTCCTAGAATTTTCTGATAGTGTGTACACAACTTTCAACAGCCGATTCCAGCCTTCTGAATGGAAATTTACAGGGGACAAACTCCAAAATTGTTCTCGTACAGGAACAGAATGAACGATTTTCGTTTAATGTGTACCGTTTTTGTACGATTCTCATATGAGAAAGATCAGAAAAGAAAGACTGTGCATGATCAGAAACAATAAACAACAAAAAAAATAGCCCCCTCTATCCATGGCCGCCACCCCTATGCTCTATCCATGGGTGCTATTTTGACAGGACATCACTACCCCTTATTCTTGCGCCCGGCCCCTTTCAGGACACCGGGTGTGTGAATTACAGCGGTGGGGGTTCCATAGGCTCTAATAGGCTTCAAAATAAGGTCGGCTTGTGGCGCAGAGTATTGCGCCAGGAGCTTACCCAGGTGTTACAACATCAAATTAATATTCACTATTGAAACACTGATCAATCAAACACTCAATCAGGCCAATCAGAAGCAGGTCGGAGACGCGTTTTCCGATTGGCTGAAAAGAGTCCCAATTGGCCGCCGAGGAGGAGTAAGGAAACTGGAGCTGCTGTGATGCCCGTGGAGAGCAGGGGAAGGGAAAGTCACCTCCGCCAAGCAAGGGAAGCCATTGGTGAAGCCCGGGAGAAGAGCTGCCCACCATAGATGGGGTAAGTGCACCAGACCCACCCGACCAATTGGGGGGGTTGGGTACTGTTTGCTGCCACATCTGCTATTTCATCATGGACAGCAAGTTAGAATCAAATGTGACATTCTTCGTGAGATTTGGCAAATCTGCCACAGAGACATTTGTCATGATTCGGCAAGTTTTACGGTGACGCTGCAATGAGTCAAACGAGGTTTTTGAGTCCGAGGGGGCCCCAGGCTGCTGACCCAGGAGCAGAAAGAACACAGCGTCGAAGTCTGGCAAGAACTCCATCAGCATGCCGTGGGGACGAACTTGGCGCAAGTTCAAATCACACTTGAGGATTGCCTGGACTGTTTTGTATGAGACACCGACAATGGCAGCGATGTAGAGGATTGTTCTTCAAGGATCATTATGCACAAGTTGTCGAATAATTTTTACATTTTCAGGGGTTGAGCTGATTGAAGGTCTTTTTGATCTCTCATCATCATCATCATCATCATCATCCATTGATTTTCTCTGGCTCTTTCTCTAGCTGTTTGAGTGTGCCACTCAAAACAGCTTGAAGGACTCATTGCACCATCAACGTTAACTCGCCGAATCATATCAAACATCTCTGTTGCAGATTTGCCCCGTTTCATGCAGAATTTCACATTTGCTCTTTGGTCTAAATTGCTGTCCATAATAAAAAAGCAGATGTGGTAACGCAAGTGGTCAGAATAGCACCGGTTTCACAGCTTCGGATGTACACTGGACTATGTCGTTTGGCACACGGACTTATGAAGGTCGGAGCTCCCTGGGACTGTGCATGCAATCCTCAATGAAACAGCCCAGCTCGCATGCTGTGTATCATAAAGCAAATGATTCTGGATGGCTGCACTTCCAAAAGTCCTCTTTATTGAAGTTCATTTGAGAAGTAATATATATAAAACACAAAGCGCTGTGATGCTAAATAGCTGATAATTACACATAAAACCAAGTGAGGCTGCTATCAAAAGAGAGTGTTTTCAGAGTCACTTAAAAAGAATAAATAATGATATTTGAAGCGCTTCACAATGTGCATGAAAATGAATATATACGAATAAATATAAATAGTCAAATAAATCCAGCGGTGAGTAAAAATTCCTATAAAATCCAGCAATCAAAATAGTGTAAAATTATTAAAAATTAGTGACACCAAATGTGTAAAAAATTCACATAAAAAATCCACATAAAAATAAATATATAGGGATGTATTCAGAAGGTTCAATTATACAGGTGTAGAATCCTGATTGGTATAGAGCTTTTGATCACTAGCAAAGCTGTTTAAAAACACTTGCTTAATTAAGGTGCTCATTGATAGTACCAATGTGTTTTTTGCTTCTATTCACAACCAATGTGGGAATCATAAACAGGCAGATAAGAGAAAAAAACCAATCATTGTGCAATAGTTAGGATACCAAGGTACACAGGCAAACTTCAATCCACTCACGTGTGCCTTATAATGATAAGGCATATGCAGGTTTTACTATAGCAGTCAGCCGCCTTAGACAGGAGCAGATTCAGTGCAGTACACTGTGTGAAACTGCTGATCTGCACAGAGCTTCCTTGGCTCCTCCCACGCGTTACATCACAGTCACGTGACTTTTTCAAGGATAATACAAGCTCTGACGGACTCAGCTTTATAGCACAACAGCAGAGTGGTTGCCATGGTTACAGCATGAGTTTATCATCATTCTGCTTCCTGCATATACTTCAATCCTGTTAAAACCTACTTTTATTAGACATGTAATTCATATGAATATCGTTGGTTTATCAAAACCACGATTCCATGTGTAAAAAACGCAGTGTGTAAAAAGTAAAAAATATATATATTGATATCTCTAATCACGTTTACTTTTTCAACTCCCTCCAGTGGTCACAATTGGTATAACATCTCACAGAGGAAATAAATGGCAAAGCGTTGTCTCTAATGGTTTTGATAATTGACCAGTGCCCCATGATATCACAAAAATGGGGTATCCACATGCTCTGCTCATAAATGTATGGAAAACGAAGTAAACAAGATGACATGATATATATATATATATAAAATATACATATATAAAATTAAAATAAGATATGATATAAGAAATAGGGAAATAATATTAAAATGTAAAATTAAAATCTAAAAATTCCATGATAGAATATTGCAAACATGGATGATGACCAGTATTTATATGCTAGAACTGAACCAAATATTGCCACTCAGAAAAAACTAGTATTGGACAAATAATGAGAATATTGGACCAAAAAATAAATGAAAAAATAAAAAATAAAATATAAAAAATATAAAATTAAAATATATACCATAAAAATATATATATAAATCTGAAAAATCGCTAAAAATCAGAAATAAAACAATTCAGGTCGAATTCAATGTTCAAACCATGGGGTTCTAATGTACCCATCTGGAATATCCATTTGGATTCATTCTTGCTGAGTTCCCTCACTTTATGGGAACCCCTCCAATGAGCCTTATACTTTTGAATAGCCCAGAATTGGAGACCCCTAGGGTCTCTGTTATGATACCTATCAAAATGTTTTGAAACACTGTGTTTTGGATAGCCTTTTCTAATGTTCTGGATATGCTCTCTTATTCTCTTCCACATTGGTCGCTTCGTTCTGCCAATGTATTGGAGGGAGCAGGAGCACTGTAAAGCATATACCACCCCCTCAGTCCTGCAAGATATAAAATCCTTTATTTCAAATTCTTGTCCAGTATTTGTTGAAGAAAATTTCTGACATTTGTATCCATTTTGATTAGTATTTATGCAGGCATAACACCTTTTACAGGGATAGAATCCTTTACCCTGAAAAAAGGTTAAATCAGTTATTCTCTTGGGTGGGTTGGGTACATTTTTAGCTATGATGTCCCTTAGAGTTGGAGCTCGTCTATAAATGAATCTCGGTTTTTCTGGGAGTATATTTGCCAAAGTAGTGTCAGTTTTTAAAATAGACCAATGTCTTTTTATAATCCTCTCCATCCTCCTGTGTTGTATACTGAAGTCCATTATCAGAGGTATGTCATCTGTTTTGTCATTTACCTTGATTTTATCTTGGATCAGCGCTTCTCTTGAGGTTTGATTGACTTCTGTTATTTTTTCTTCTATAAAACATTTATTGTACCCTTTTTCTTCAAACCTCTTACCTATCCACTGAGCTTGTTTAAAATAGTCATTATTTTCTGAACAATTTCTCCGTAAGCGAATAAACTGGCCCTTCGGAATGTTGATTAACCATGGCTATTCGCTTACGGAGAAATTGTTCAGAAAATAATGACTATTTTAAACAAGCTCACAGGAGGATGGAGAGGATTATAAAAAGACATTGGTCTATTTTAAAAACTGACACTACTTTGGCAAATATACTCCCAGAAAAACCGAGATTCATTTATAGACGAGCTCCAACTCTAAGGGACATCATAGCTAAAAATGTACCCAACCCACCCAAGAGAATAACTGATTTAACCTTTTTTCAGGGTAAAGGATTCTATCCCTGTAAAAGGTGTTATGCCTGCATAAATACTAATCAAAATGGATACAAATGTCAGAAATTTTCTTCAACAAATACTGGACAAGAATTTGAAATAAAGGATTTTATATCTTGCAGGACTGAGGGGGTGGTATATGCTTTACAGTGCTCCTGCTCCCTCCAATACATTGGCAGAACGAAGCGACCAATGTGGAAGAGAATAAGAGAGCATATCCAGAACATTAGAAAAGGCTATCCAAAACACAGTGTTTCAAAACATTTTGATAGGTATCATAACAGAGACCCTAGGGGTCTCCAATTCTGGGCTATTCAAAAGTATAAGGCTCATTGGAGGGGTTCCCATAAAGTGAGGGAACTCAGCAAGAATGAATCCAAATGGATATTCCAGATGGGTACATTAGAACCCCATGGTTTGAACATTGAATTCGACCTGAATTGTTTTATTTCTGATTTTTAGCGATTTTTCAGATTTATATATATATTTTTATGGTATATATTTTAATTTTATATTTTTTATATTTTATTTTTTATTTTTTCATTTATTTTTTGGTCCAATATTCTCATTATTTGTCCAATACTAGTTTTTTCTGAGTGGCAATATTTGGTTCAGTTCTAGCATATAAATACTGGTCATCATCCATGTTTGCAATATTCTATCATGGAATTTTTAGATTTTAATTTTACATTTTAATATTATTTCCCTATTTCTTATATCATATCTTATTTTAATTTTATATATGTATATTTTATATATATATATATATCATGTCATCTTGTTTACTTCGTTTTCCATACATTTATGAGCAGAGCATGTGGATACCCCATTTTTGTGATATCATGGGGCACTGGTCAATTATCAAAACCATTAGAGACAACGCTTTGCCATTTATTTCCTCTGTGAGATGTTATACCAATTGTGACCACTGGAGGGAGTTGAAAAAGTAAACGTGATTAGAGATATCAATATATATATTTTTTACTTTTTACACACTGCGTTTTTTACACATGGAATCGTGGTTTTGATAAACCAACGATATTCATATGAATTACATGTCTAATAAAAGTAGGTTTTAACAGGATTGAAGTATATGCAGGAAGCAGAATGATGATAAACTCATGCTGTAACCATGGCAACCACTCTGCTGTTGTGCTATAAAGCTGAGTCCGTCAGAGCTTGTATTATCCTTGAAAAAGTCACGTGACTGTGATGTAACGCGTGGGAGGAGCCAAGGACGCTCTGTGCAGATCAGCAGTATCACACAGTGTACTGCACTGAATCTGCTCCTGTCTAAGGCGGCTGACTGCTATAGTAAAACCTGCATATGCCTTATCATTATAAGGCACACGTGAGTGGATTGAAGTTTGCCTGTGTACCTTGGTATCCTAACTATTGCACAATGATTGTTTTTTTTCTCTTATCTGCCTGTTTATGATTCCCACATTGGTTGTGAATAGAAGCAAAAAACACATTGGTACTATCAATGAGCACCTTAATTAAGCAAGTGTTTTTAAACAGCTTTGCTAGTGATCAAAAGCTCTATACCAATCAGGATTCTACACCTGTATAATTGAACCTTCTGAATACATCCCTATATATTTATTTTTATGTGGATTTTTTATGTGAATTTTTTACACATTTGGTGTCACTAATTTTTAATAATTTTACACTATTTTGATTGCTGGATTTTATAGGAATTTTTACTCACCGCTGGATTTATTTGACTATTTATATTTATTCTTATATATTCATTTTCATGCACATTGTGAAGCGCTTCAAATATCATTTGAGAAGTAGTTAACAGATAGAGGTAATGACTAAGTGCTAACATTTGCGTGAAGTGCCTCTACCTTCTTGTACCATGCTCCATCAGTTAATCACCTGTCACATGAGCTTCAATAAAGAGGACTTTTGGAAGTGCAACTGTCTGGAATCATTTTCTTTATGACTGTGTGTCAGTGGCGGCCCGCCCATAGGGGGCACACGGGAGCCGTCTCCCCTAGCCATGCGTCCGGCCCCTTGATCTACATATCAGTGGTGCCGAATCACGCATTCAAATGTGGTGGAGGGTGTTTTTGTAAGCACCTGATTAGAGCCAGAGGCTCTAATAGGCTTCAAAAAAGTTTGGCCTCAGAGCCCAGAGCATTGCGCTCGGAGTCCACCCAAGTTGTGTGACCATACCGAATAGATTTTCGCTATTTTCACACTAAAGTTCCTCCCTGCCGATGCGGAGGGATGTTGCAAAACCTGTGTCCTGATCCTATTGGATGCCTAGCGCTTTGGCAGAAGAGGAGATATGGCAGAAGAAGCTTGAGGAGCAGACACCGGAGCTCCTGCTGCCCGTACTCCAGGAGAGGACACCACAGCCCCACCACACAAGCGAGTAAGTGCCAGACTGCCCCGGGGGGTGCTGTCAGTGTGGGGGGGTGTTGTTTGCCGCCCCCCCAAAAGAAGAACTCACCAGCCGCCACTGCTGTGTGTGCAGCCTTGTTCTGCCATCTGTTGGCGTGTTACAAAACTAATCTCAAAACCCACCACCTCGTATAGTTGCAGAGTTGTTCAGTATGTGGAGAGTCGTAGAGTTCATGAGCCTTGTTTGCCCGACTCCTTACATTGTGTGAAAACATTCAGGAGATTCAATGATTAGCAAAGTGGTCATTTTTTTCTGATTCATATTAGACAATAAAAGCCATCATTCTGGGGAGGAGGCAATCATTTTGTGTGTATGCCTCATTGTTTCAGGAGTCCTGGTTATGGACTCCGGGACTAGACCAGCTTTCTGGTTATGGACTCCGAGACTAGACCAGCTTTCTGGTTATGGACTCCGGGACTAGACCAGCTTTCTGGTTATGGACTCCGAGACTAGACCAGCTTTCTGGTTATGGACTCCGGGACTAGACCAGCTTTCTGGTTATGGACTCCGGGACTAGACCAGCTTTCTGGTTATGGACTCCGGGACTAGACCAGCTTTCTGGTTATGGACTCCGGGACTAGACCAGCTTTCTGGTTATGGACTCCGGGACTAGACCAGCTTTCTGGTTATGGACTCCGGGACTAGACCAGCTTTCTGGTTATGGACTCCGGGACTAGACCAGCTTTCTGGTTATGGACTTCGGGACTAGACCAGCTTTCTGGTTATGGACTCCAGGACTAGACCAGCTTTCTGGTTATGGACTCCGGGACTAGACCAGCTTTCTGGTTATGGACTCCGGGACTAGACCAGCTTTCTGGTTATGGACTCCAGGACTAGACCAGCTTTCTGGTTATGGACTCCGGGACTAGACCAGCTTTCTGGTTATGGACTTCGGGACTAGACCAGCTTTCTGGTTATGGACTCCGGGACTAGACCAGCTTTCTGGTTATGGACTCCAGGACTAGACCAGCTTTCTGGTTATGGTCTCCGGGACTAGACCAGCTTTCTGGTTATGGACTCTGGGACTAGACCAGCCTACTTATCTGCTCTAACTTTCTTTATATAGCTGGAAACCAACTTACAGGTGCACAGGATCCAGCATCGGAGTCGCACAGGCTAACAGCACAGTGTAGAAACACGCGGTTGGAGTTTCCAACAAACTTGAACATCTGCACAGAAAACTGTCCTTTATCGGAGACACCGTTCTCTTGAACAGTTATGGTTCCATCTGCCTTGCTTTTACAGCTAAAAAAATGTAAGAGTGAGATAAAAGGACATGTTACAGATACTAATTTTATACACATTTTACTAAAAGACTTAATTCATAGAAGTGGGAGTAGAAGAACCGGTGCAACATGCATAATAAACAGAGGAAAAAACATACCCAATAAAAACCCTGTATATAGCAAAAATGGGGCATAAAACAATGGGATCAATAAAAAAAAATAGGTGACTAAACTGTAATGAGAGGGGAGGGGGGAATAAAAGTCCATAAGTCCAATGGGAAAAGTCGTAAAATAATGGCGGCAGCCGTCCTTAGAGAAAAGCCAGACTCTGCAAATCAAATAAAAGAACAAAACAGGAAGCGACATGTGCTATTCGTTTTGTTCCGAATTCGTTTTTTTAACAAATTTTGACAAATTCCCGAATACCCGTTTAGCAAACTTTTTCGAATAGTCGTAAATTCAAATATTTTAAAATTTCCAAATTTAAAAAAATCATAAATTCGGGAATTCGAAAAAAATTGGAAATTGGGAGATTAAAGAAAAATCTGAAATTAATAACCCTGAAAATGAACTATTAACTATTAAATACTAGGTATTGGAATTTCCGTTCAAATTTGGCTGTTAGTGAACGTAACGAATATGAATTTATCTGAAGTTACCAATTATTCAAAATTATGAATGCCAGATCTAAACGAATGGAACGTAACCAATTAATAATAATAATAATAATAATAATAATAATAATAATAATACATTAAAATAATAATAATAAAAACATTTTATTTTTACTAATTTGTTCTGTTCCATTTTTTTAAGATGGGGCATTCGTTATTTCGGATAATTCGCAACTTCGGATAAATTTGTATTTGTTACATTCACAGCCAAATTTGAAAGGAGATTCCAATATCTATAATTTAATAGTTTAATAGTTAGTAATAGTTAAGTTATTATTAGTTAGTTATTATTTTAGATTTTCAAATTTCCCATTTTTTTTTAATTTCCTTTTTTTCGAATTTACGATTTTTTGGAATTTCCAAATTTCTGATTTTTTTTAATTTACTAATTTCCGAATTTTTTTGAATTTGCAAATTTCTGATTTTTTTATAATTTACAAATTTACGTTTTTTTTTCGAATTTTCAAATTTTTTCGAATTTACAATTTTTCTCGTTTTTTTTTTTTTTCGAATTTACGATTTCTTCGAATTTCCAAATTTACGATTTTTTTTCCAATTTACGATTTTTTTTCCAATTTACGAATTGCGATCATAATGAATGAACCAAAAAACTAAAAAAACAAAACAAATGAAACTAAAAGAAATTTTTCGGCAGTGCACATGTCTAATGTTCAATTTATTCAAAGGGTTAAAAAAAATTAAATAATCCTTTGTATAAATTGTACATCTTAATATTGCACTCAGGTTGGCGCTTCCTGTTTTGTTCTTCATTTATTTAAAGAACTAAGAATGTACATCATGGTTTATAAATGTAAAGGGAAAGGCCAAGCAGATCGGGTACTTTAGCTTTGAATGGACACAGGTGGATTGAACCACCGAGCACCTTCTCCTGTCTCTGCACACCGGATGTAGAGATCATTAGAGGGATCTTCTTGTTTAGAAATGTACCTGTTTTGAATGAAGTAATATTTCGTGGAGTCATTTGCGTTATTCGATGGTGTGGCGTAGCAGTTCTTCATCACCAGAACAAGATTCGATGTGCCGCCCAGAAAGAAGACTCCGACATACAAGAATTCCTTTGTGGACAGGGAGACTTCTGATCCTGTGTATGGAGTTTTGTAGTTGCTATCTTTATACAAAGCCATGTAGACCTTGAACTGTCCCTTCCCTGAAACTGTGATCGATGTAAAGCTGCATTTCAAAGAGAAAAATAACAATAAAAAAAGAAGTAAATATACAATACTAGTCATTTAAATGACAGTTAAAAATTAAATTAGTAAAGAATGGTAAGAATAGAAACATTGAAATTAGAAGGGCTCAGTCATAGTTACAGACAATAAAGAGAGGCCCAGAGCCAGCCAAAAAGACATAGCGGAGGGCTGGGCATGACAGGGGTTAAACGGGCGTAGGAACGAGGAGGAGAAAGAGGAGCCCGGTGGGGGGGATGGAGATGGGGCGGAGCCTTGGAAGAGGGAAGTGACGTGGTACAAGGAGGGAGTCAGCCTCAGTTGAACGGGGCGAGCGGAGCAGCTTTCCACTCTCCCGCCCTACATGTTGTGGTAATTTTTTCCTGTTGGTGTTGGGGGGGGACTGGAGCATCCACGAAAAAAAGTGGTGCACTTGGCGGGGTGCAAGGTCTTTTTAGGTCATGTGGGCACCTAAAAGGTATTGTGTAGGAACTCGTCTGAGGTACGGCTCCCAGTTGGTACGGGTACCTGCTAGTTGTCTCTGAGTTGGGGGTTCGCGACTGGAGGCCTTAGAAGGGACTAGCACAGTGGTTCTCAACCCCTGTCCTCAGGACCCACTAACAGGCCAGGTTTGCAAGATAACTGAAATACATCACAGGTGATATCATTTGCTGATCAGTGATTGTAGTATTCTAGTCTGCATCTCCCCAAGGTAATACTTAAAATCTGGCCTGTTAGTGGGTCCTGAGGACAGGAGTTGAGAACCACTGGCCTAGCAGGTACGGTTCTGGCCATTGGGACCTTGGGCTCCATTATTGTCAATAAAGCTGATGTTATGTTTAAAAAGGTTATTGATATGTTAATAAGTGGATATTTATGTATATATTTGGTTAATAAAACGGCTGCTACAGCCAATTTACCCCAGTTATGTGTGGCATGGTCATTAGAGGTAAAGGGGTGTGGGTCATTGGCATAGCAGGTAACAAGCCATGGTTAATACCATAGTCAAGCAGTACACAGGTTCTCTACACAACTGTAGGATAGATGGCCGAGGCCTACATACAGATCATACAACACAAGACAGTATTGGCCCTTCCACAGTGAGATTTGGGGAAAAGATATACGTCATTTTCATTAAGACTGAGTGCAAAGCTCCAGAGGATTATTTCTGAGTGGAGAAGATTTGGCTTGTTGGGGTTTGATAGAATCAGGATCTGGAGCTTGAAGACCAGTGAGTCCAGTGGACTGGGTGGAGTCCATAAGTCTCAGGAGAAGTGTGAGAACCCAGGGTCAAACAAAAACAGCAGAAAGAGAACGCCTGGGTCAGTGTGATAGTAAAAACAAGTAACATTTCATTCAGATACACTTACATAAAGGTATCTTGCAAAGGTGCACACAGGGTGGTGGATGTGGATCACCGATTAAGCAGCCAGCCGTCACAAGGGATGAGAAGACCGCTGTAGGGATAAGCTCAGACCCACCATATGGAAGTATATAACCAGTGGTGGCCCGTCCATTAGGGGTGCCTGAGCACCGCCCCCTCTATCCCCGGCCACCACACCCATGCTCTAGTCATCGATGCTTCCGTCCCCTATTCATGCATCTGGCCCCTTTCAAGACGCCGGGCGCCTGAATTACAGCAGTGGGGGTGGTTTTTTAGAAGCACCTGATTAGAGCCAAAAGCTCTAATAGGCTTCAAAATAGGGTAGGCTAGTGGTGCAGAGCATTGCACCATGACCCCACCCAGGTGGTACAACAGCGAAAGAATATTTGCTCTTGCAACACTGATCCTCCTTCTGGGCAATCAGGAAGTGGATCTGATACCCATCACCCGATTGACTGAAAGGACAGGCGATCCTACTGGATGCCTAGGAGGAGGGGTGGAGATGCATGGTGGAAGCAAGGAGGTGGGAGGGAGAAGAGGACACAGGAGCCGTTACTCGATGCCCCCCTCTCCACCGCTCCTTAATGTCCGTCACTGCCCAATGCCTAGATGGGGTAAATGGACCGACCGGCAGACAGGGAGTGGGGGGGGCTTTGAGGTGCCGGGGGGAGGTTTTCCACCCCCCAAACAAAAAACCATGAGCCGCCACTGTATATACATGACAGTGTCTCCAGCTCTCACACCCGCTCTCATAGAGCTAGCAAGAGACCAAATCAGGATTAGGGGGTGGGGACCCAGGGTGCCTAGAGACCACATATTGAGAGGCCAGGGAGTGGACCCATGTAGAAGTGATGCTGAAGACAAGAGAAGCCTGGTGGCTAAGCATTTTCTCTTGACTCTTTCATTGTTAGAAAGCCCCGGTGTTGGAATGTTTGTTTGAACTTTGCTTTTCCTGTTCATAAAAGTGGGCCACAAAAGCATTCCCACACAGTGTCAGAAAGGGCTTGCCAGTACCCAAAATGGCAGCTAAAGAAGATGGCCTGTTACCTCAGCCCCCCGCACGTGCACATGTACGCACGTGGGCACATGTCAGCGCATGCGCTCACCCTGTGACAGCTTTTTCCTCCCAACAGGCTATTTCAACTCAGCCAGTACCTAGACTCAATGCTGTCTGCTCTACAGCGTTCCCATGTGTTCCTGTTGCCTTGTATCTGATACCCATTCCTGTTACCGGACCTGGCTTGCCTCTGACATTCCTGCTTTCTGCCTGTACCTGACCCGGCTTGTTTGACTCCGCATCTGCCTGCTCCCTCTGCTACCTCGCTACCAGCCTATCACCGACCCAGCCTGTTTCCTGACTACGCTTCAGCCTTCGCATCTGCTTCTGACGTGCCCACCAGTGTATGACCCGACCTGCCTGTACCTGCCTTCTCTTCTGCCTGGAGAGTCCTGCTGAACTGTCATCCCTCCTGCAGCAGCCTCAGCTCCATGATCTGTGATCCACCTGGCACTCATGCGACTGTGCACTCCTGAGCCTCCTGTCTGCTCTACCAGGGGGCCTCATGTCAGAGGTGTAAGAGAGGCCGTTCTCTGCATATCAGATTCTACTGTCAGGTACGTGACACAGCTGTTGATTTCTTTTTTTACCTACCTCATATCCCTTCCTGTCTGACAACAGGATTGTTTTTTTTACATTCATTACTGAATAAACTAGGACTAATCATGTTCAACTGTCTGCTGTGAGACTGTGTTTACTCCTCAACCCATTGAGCGCTGGTCCGTTTGTTTTTTTGTACTCTGTGGGCACGTAAGAGAGTCCAAGTTTGTGGCGGTGTGAGGAATCTATCTGCACGAGTGTGAGGGTGGCCCCCGCAGCCTCCACGGAGAAGGTTACAGGCCTGAGAGCACGCGAGGGAGAGAAGAGCTTCATCACCTCCTTGACGGCCAAAGAGGCGGGCAGCGGGCGCAGCATCCTCGATGCCTTCCGAAGCCTGGACTTCTCAAACCTCCTCTTTAGGGATGAGCCGAACACCCCCCTGTTCGGTTCGCACCAGAACATGCGAACAGGAAAAAAGTTCGTTCGAACATGCGAACACCGTTAAAGTCTATGGGACACGAACATGAATAATCAAAAGTGCTAATTTTAAAGGCTTATATGCAAGTTATTGTCATAAAAAGTGTTTGGGGACCTGGGTCCTGCCCCAGGGGACATGGATCAATGCAAAAAAAAGTTTTAAAAACGGCCGTTTTTTCAGGAGCAGTGATTTTAATAATGCTTAAAGTCAAACAATAAAAGTGTAATATCCCTTTAAATTTCGTACCTGGGGGGTGTCTATAGTATGCCTGTAAAGGGGCGCATGTTTCCTGTGTTTAGAACAGTCTGACAGCAAAATGACATTTTGAAGGAAAAAACTCATTTAAAACTACCCGCGGCTATTGCATTGCCGACAATACACATAGAAGTTCATTGATAAAAACGGCATGGGAATTCCCCAAAGGGGAACCCCGAACCAAAATTAAAAAAAAAAAATGACGTGGGAGTCCTCCTAAATTCCATACCAGGCCCTTCAGGTCTGGTATGGATATTAAGGGGAACCCCGGCCAAAATTAAAAAAAAAAAATGACGTGCGGTTCCCCCTAAATTCCATACCAGACCCTTCAGGTCTGGTATGGATTTTAAGGGGAACCCCGCGCCAAAAAAAAAAAAAAAAACGGCGTGGGGTCCCCCCAAAAATCCATACCAGACCCTTATCCGAGCACGCAACCTGGCAGGCCGCAGGAAAAGAGGGGGGGACGAGAGTGCGGCCCCCCCTCCCTCCTGAACCGTACCAGGCCACATGCCCTCAACATTGGGAGGGTGCTTTGGGGTAGCCCCCCAAAACACCTTGTCCCCATGTTGATGAGGACAAGAGCCTCATCCCCACAACCCTGGCCGGTGGTTGTGGGGGTCTGCGGGCGGGGGGCTTATCGGAATCTGGAAGCCCCCTTTAACAAGGTGACCCCCAGATCCCGGCCCCCCCCCTGTGTGAAATGGTAAGGGGGTACATAAGTACCCCTACCATTTCACGAAAAAAGTGTCAAAAATGTTAAAAATGACAAGAGACAGTTTTTGACAATTCCTTTATTTAAATGCTTCTTCTTTCTTCTATCTTCCTTCATCTTCTGGTTCTTCTGGCTCTTCTGGTTCTTCTGGTTCTTCCTCCGGCGTTCTCGTCCAGCATCTCCTCCGCGGAATCTTCTGTCTTCTTCTCCTCGGGCCGCTCCGCACCCATGGCATGGGGGGGAGGCTCCCGCTCTTCTCTTCTTCTCTTCTTCTCTTCTTCTCTTCTTCATTTTCTTCTCCGGGCCGCTCCGCAATCCATGCTGGCATAGAGGGAGGCTCCCGCTGTGTGACGGCGCTCCTCGTCTGACAGTTCTTAAATAACGGGGGGGGGGCGGGGCCACCCGGTGACCCCGCCCCCCTCTGACGCACGGTGACTTGACGGGACTTCCCTGTGGCATTCCCCGTGACGTCACAGGGAAGTCCCGTCAAGTCACCGTGCGTCAGAGGGGGGCGGGGTCACCGGGTGGCCCCGCCCCCCCGTTATTTAAGAACTGTCAGACGAGGAGCGCCGTCACACAGCGGGAGCCTCCCTCCATGCCAGCATGGATTGCGGAGCGGCCCGGAGAAGAAAATGAAGAAGAGAAGAAAAGAACAAAAGAAGAAGAGAAGAAGAGAAGAGCGGGAGCCTCCCCCCCATGCCATGGGTGCGGAGCGGCCCGAGGAGAAGAAGACAGAAGACGCCGCGGAGGAGATGCTGGACGAGAACGCCGGAGGAAGAACCAGAAGAGCCAGAAGAGCCAGAAGAACCAGAAGAACCAGAAGATGAAGGAAGATAGAAGAAGCATTTAAATAAAGGAATTGTCAAAAACTGTCTCTTGTCATTTTTAACATTTTTGACACTTTTTTCGTGAAATGGTAGGGGTACTTATGTACCCCCTTACCATTTCACACAGGGGGGGGGCCGGGATCTGGGGGTCACCTTGTTAAAGGGGGCTTCCAGATTCCGATAAGCCCCCCGCCCGCAGACCCCCACAACCACCGGCCAGGGTTGTGGGGATGAGGCCCTTGTCCTCATCAACATGGGGACAAGGTGTTTTGGGGGGCTACCCCAAAGCACCCTCCCAATGTTGAGGGCATGTGGCCTGGTACGGTTCAGGAGGGAGGGGGGGCCGCACTCTCATCCCCCCCTCTTTTCCTGCGGCCTGCCAGGTTGCGTGCTCGGATAAGGGTCTGGTATGGATTTTTGGGGGGACCCCACGCCGTTTTTTTTTTTTTTTTTGGCGCGGGGTTCCCCTTAAAATCCATACCAGACCTGAAGGGTCTGGTATGGAATTTAGGGGGAACCCCACGTCATTTTTTTTTTTAAATTTTGGCCGGGGTTCCCCTTAATATCCATACCAGACCTGAAGGGCCTGGTATGGAATTTAGGGGGACCCCCACGTCATTTTTTTTTTTTAATTTTGGTTCGGGGTTCCCCTTTGGGGAATTCCCATGCCGTTTTTATCAATGAACTTTTATGTGTATTGTCGGCAATGCAATAGCCGCGGGTAGTTTTAAATGAGTTTTTTCCTTCAAAATGTCATTTTGCTGTCAGACTGTTCTAAACACAGGAAACATGCGCCCCTTTACAGGCACACTATAGACACCCCCCAGGTACGAAATTTAAAGGGATATTACACTTTTATTGATTGACTTTAAGCATTATTAAAATCACTGCTCCTGAAAAAACGGCCGTTTTTAAAACTTTTTTTTGCATTGATCCATGTCCCCTGGGGCAGGACTCAGGTCCCCAAACACTTTTTATGACAATAACTTGCATATTAGCCTTTAAAATTAGCACTTTTGATTTCTCCCATAGACTTTTAAAGGGTGTTCCGCGGCATTCGAATTTGCCGCGAACACCCCAAATTGTTCGCTGTTCGGTGAACTTGCGAACAGCCAATGTTCGAGTCGAACATGAGTTCGACTCGAACTCGAAGCTCATCCCTACTCCTCTTCAACAGTGAGGCCTGGAGAACAGGCTGACTGGGGGCCCGGAAGACGAGGTGGGAGGTGCAGGCTGAAAACACTAGTGGTGCCGCTTGAGGTTCCTGTGTGTCCTAGTCTTGTGTATCACACTGAGGATGCCAGCTGGGGAAAGCCTGCATGTAGTTTAAAGGCAGGAAGTATATAGTGGAAGCAGCCTCAACCCGCCTTCGTACTGTCCACGCTCCATGACTAGGCCCCACAGCGAGGGTGTGGGCTATTTGGGCCACACTGAAGCTGCTTTTACAATGGTGACTTTTGGTTCCTGATGGTGTGCAGCACTCAGGGTTGTTTCCTCCCTTTCTACTGCAAACTCTGGAAAATGCTAACTATTGGTTACACTTGTTTGTTAATTTCTTCTAGCATGCTCTAGAATTGTTACATTGTAGAAGGATGTATATATGTTCTGTGTCCCTCAACTTCATCTAGTGGCCATAACGCTGTATTGTACTACTGTCCATAATAAAAGAACATTCATTCAGAAGATAAAATAGCCTAAGGAACAGTTGTCTTTGCCCATTTTACACAATGAATATACATGAAGATTTTATGGATGAATGGCTATAATATATACAATATTTGGAAATAGACCCTATACGTGTATTTTCTGCTGTGATGTATTAGTTCTAGTGTCTCCTCTTGCTTCCTGCCCTGGATAATCATCTATGAAAATCTTGGTTGGGTCGGTCAGATTTGATGGAGCGGTCTCCTAATTAGAATCCAGCCAGGAGCCAAATTACTAAGCAGGCCACCATTAGACATTTTCCATTATCCTTAGACTCACATTTTTATTTTTTTTTTTTGTACCTGAAGATAGGATCGGGAACCATATTCAGACTGGCTATCATATCCAACTTGTAGGAACACTGCAGGGTTGCACTCAGGGTTTTGTCGCCTGTGGTGGTTCCAAAGGTGTCCACATTAATAGTGATAACCGTCTTATAGGTGACATGGGTGTTGTTTGTTACCTTAATAGAAACAAATGAGAAAAAAAATAATAATTACAAAATGTTATTAGATGCATCTATTCCCTCCTCTCCCATCACACACACCAACTACCATACAAAGGCCACACAAATGCAATGGAACTTCAACTATGGGATAGAGCCATGGGAATTCTTTTCTAACTAGTTGCCGACCAGCCGCCGACATACTGGTACGTCGGTTTGTGCACTGGATTTTGAAGGCGTGTGCCCACCGTGCATCGCAGGTAGCTCGCCCGTGGGTCCGGCAGACTCGATGTCCACCGGCCACCTGCAATCGCAGGCAAGAGAGCCAGAGCAGGGATCTGTCAGTGTAAACAAACAAATTCCCGTTCTGACAGAGGAGGAGAGAGAGATATACTGTTCCTAGTGGTCAAGAACAGCGATCTCTCTCTCTTCCAGGCAGCCCACCCCCCATACAGTTGGAAACACCTCCCAGGGAACACAGTTAACCCCTTTGATCGCCCCCTAGTGTTCACCCCTTCCCTGCCAGTGTCATTTATACAGTAATCAGTGCATTTTTATAGCACTGATCACTGTATTGGTGTCACTGGTCACCAAAAAGTGTCACTTAGAGTCAGATCTGTCTGCCGCAATGTCGCAGTCCCACTAAAAATCGCAGATCACTGCCATTACCAGTAAAAACAATTAAAAGAACAAAAAGAGGTTAAATCTTTCCCCTATTTTGCAGACGCTATAACTTTTGAGCAAACCAATCAATATACGCTTGTTGCGTTTTTTTTTACCAAAAATATGTAGAAGAATACATATCCACCTAAACTGATGAATGCATTTGTTTTTTTATTTTTTTTGGATATGTATTATAGCAGAAAGTAAAAAATATTGTTTTTTTGTATTCAAAATTATCGCTCTGTTTCTAGCACAAAAAATAAAAAATGCAGAGGTGATCAAATACCACCAAAAGAAAGTTCTATTTGTGGGGAAAAATGGACATCAATTTTGTTTGGATACAACATTGCATGATCGCGCAATTGTCAGTTAAAGCGATGCAGTGCCATATCGCAAAAAATGGCCTGGTCAGGAATTTTTATTTTTAACAGTGGCACCACTGTTAATCTTAATGGTAAGTCATGGGGGAGGAGGATATGTTACAAGCTCAGTTTTAGAAAGATTGAGTTTGAGGAAGTGGCGTGATATCCATACTGATATGTGGCTCAGTGAATTTGTGATAGGTGAGGAGATGGAGGGGCTGAGTTGATGAGTAGAGGGACAGATCTGGTGGTGTCATCAGCATAGAAGTCATTTTTTCAAGCCATGGAATGTTATCAGCTGGACCAGGAAAGAGGTGTAGAGAGAGATTAGGAGGGGCCCAAGGACGGATGCCCTAGGGTACCCCAACAGAATGTGGAAGAGGAGCAGAGGAGTTGGGGTTGTACATGACACTGAAAGTGTGCTGAGATAGGTAGGAGGAGAACCTGGAAAGAGCCGTGGAGGCCAAGGGAGTAGGGTTTATTGAGGAGGAGCAGGTGGTTGACTGTGTCAAAGGCAGTGGAAAGGTCTAAGAGTATGAGTATGGCGTAATGGCCATTGGTTTTCTTTCAATAATTTTTATTTGCAATAACCAGATATGATTACAGAAAAAGGACATTGCATCAAAATTAACGTCATTGAAGCATGAACTGATAAATCAAACAAGAAGTTGGCAAGTGCATAGATCACAATACTAATAGCAAAGATACCGGTATCTGTCTTGGGTCCAACTTCATGGATAAAGGGATCATAGTAGCAAGAAGAAAGTACAATACCGGTTCTATTGATAAAAAATAGGTTATCCCCCCCCCCAACAGGAGCTATTACCGTAATTCCAGTGGGTTCATCACAAGAAACCCAGAGAAATGTCCCAAAACAAAAAACTTTCAGAAATAAAAAGGACAAATACCAAAGCAATGAGAACTTGGAGAAGTAGAGAGAAAAGGGAAAGACCTGAAGAAAGTATAAAGCAAAGAAAAATAATATATGGTTTAGAGACAGAACAGGCACCAGGGTTCCTCATGGTGGCCATTGGTTTTAGTAAGTAGGTCCTTGGTGAGTTTCAGTAGGGATGTTTCTGTGGAATATTGTGGGTGGAAGCCGGGCTGTAGGGAATCTGTAGAAAAGGTTGTTGTCGGTGAGGTAGCAACTCATACGGTTGTAGACAAGGCATTCAAGAACCTTGAAGGCAAATAGGAGCAGGGAGATGGGTCTCAAAGTGATTGTAAAGTCTTGTTTTTTTTTGTTTTTTTAAATAACAAACATGTTATACTTACCTCCTCTGTGCAGTTGGTTTTGCACAGAGCAGTCACGATCCTCCTCTTCTCGGGTCCCTCTTTGCTGCTCCCTCCCTCCCCTCCTATCGAGTGCCCCCTCAGCCAGCAGCTTTCTATGGGGGCACCCGAGCCAAGTCAGAGATCCGTGTATCCATTCAGACACGGAGCCCCGACCTGGCCCCACCCCCCTTTTACCCCTTAATGGCTGACTGACTTTAATTGACAGCCGCGGGAGCCAATGGCGCTACTTCTGTGCCTCAGCTGCATCAGAAGAAGTGTTCCGGTTGGCTTAGACAATCGTGGACATCACTGGATAGAAATAGGGCTCAGGTAAGTATTAGGGGCTGCTGGGGAGGATGCTACACACAGAAGGCTTTTTTATCTTAATGCATAGAATACACACTTTGCCTTTACAACTCCTTTAGGCTATTCAAACAGGTGGGGTTCAGTGAGGGTTTTTTAATCGTGGGGGTAACCAGTGCATGTTTGAGTGGAGAGGGAAAGGTGCCAGAGGAGAGGGAGAGGTTGAAGATGTGGGTTAGAGAGTTTAGGATTGAGCAGGAAGTGTGGTCGTAGTAATTGTGAGGGGACAGAGTCCAGGGGACAGGTGGTGAGGTGGGCCTCGGAAGGGAGTTTGGCAACTTCCTGAATGGTAACAGGGTTGAAAGAGGAAAGTATTGAGTGTGATGTTGGACTCGGTGTGTTGGTTGGAGGAGAAATATGGACACTGGATATCTCATCACAAATTGTGTCCATTTTGTTTTTAAAATGACTGGAAAATTATTAGAGAACACTTACCTGGACTCCACAACTTCCGATTTTTAGAGGAGCCTGGATTGTGAAGGTATTTGTGACGGGGTCATCCTGGAAGCCATAGCAGGCATTATCTGTCACATGACTCTTGTCGAAGTAAATGCTCAGATCATTAAACTGACATTTATGGAAGGCGGCTGTCATCTCAAACAATCCGCAGGTCTTCTCAGGAACAACCTGTGACAAAGCTTTCAATGGAACAAGAATATATGTTATTAGCTTTCAGGGGCCCCCATTACATATTCCAAAATGACAGCCAACATGAAGGGTTTCCAGGATAATGGAATTAAATAGAAAAGGGGGCTTTTGGGTAATGTAGGAGGAGCTGGAAAGACTAAAAACGGCTTTTGCAATGAGTTTGGATCCTTACATGATACACGTTAAGGCTTACAGTAGATGAGGTTTTAATGGTTGGATTTCCATTTACTTTAAGGCATTGTTCACATTAGTGTGATTTCAGATGAGACTTCAGTTGCACAGAATCGCATGACAATGGAAATCACATTATTTTCAATTGTGCATGTTCACACCAATGGAACTTAACATGACACAAATTGAAAAAGGTTCCTGTACTACTTTATTGTGATTCTAACATGATTTTGACCTCATAAAATATGCAAACCACATCCAAGTTGCATTACATATTTGCACTGAAAGTTGGATCAAAATCTGATCACAGCAGTGTGAACCGAGCCTAATGCCCCATACACATGATCGGAAATTCCGCCATCAAAAGTTCGATGTGAGATTTTGGTCTGAAATTGCAACCGTGTGTACGCTCCTTCAGACTTTTGCTGGCGGAATTTCCGCCAGCAAAAGATTGAGAGCAGGTTCTCTATTTTTCCGTCGGAAATTCTGATCATCTGTATGCAATTCCGACGTGCAAAAAAAAATGCATGCTCAGAATCGAGTACGAGACAGAAGTGCTCGGTCTGGTAAAACTAGCGTTCGTAATGGAGATACCGATCGGTACACTGTGAGCGGGGAGGGGGATGGATGGATGTCTGCAGCGCTGTGGGCTGTATGTGTAGTGCCCACAGCGCTCCACAGAGACATCCATCCATCCATCCATGCTCAGCCATTTCTCACTACTATGCAATGCTGTGCAATACTCTGCAATACCCCCACAATACTCTGCAATACCCCACAATACTCTGCAATACCCCCACAATACTCTGCAATACCCCCACAATACTCTGCAATACCCCCACAATACTCTGCAATACCCCCACAATACTCTGCAATACCCCCACAATACTCTGCAATACCCCCACAATACTCTGCAATGCTGTGCAATACTCTGCAATGCCCCCACAATACTCTGCAATGCTGTGCAATACTCTGCAATGCCCCCACAATACTCTGCAATGCTGTGCAATACTCTGCAATGCCCCCACAATACTCTGCAATGCTGTGCAATACTCTGCAATGCCCCCACAATACTCTGCAATACCCCCACAATACTCTGCAATGCTGTGCAATACTCTGCAATGCCCCCACAATACTCTGCAATGCCCCCGCCATACTCTGCAATGCCCCCCGCCATACCCCGCCATACTCCGCAATACCCCGCCATACTCTGCCATACCCCGCCATACCCCGCCATACCCCCGCCATACCCCCGCCATACTCCGCCATACCCCGCCATACTCCGCCATACCCCGCCATACTCCGCCATACCCCGCAATACCACGCCATACCCCGCCATACCCCGCCATACCTCCGCCATACTCTGCAATACCCCACCATACTCCGCCATACCCCGCCATACCCCCGCCATACTCCGCCATACTCCGCCATACTCCGCAATACCCCGCCATACCCCGCCATACTCCGCAATACCCCGCCATACTCTGCAATACCCCGCCATACTCCGCAATACCCCGCCATACCCTGCCATGCTGAGCCATGCTCAGCTGTACTCGGCCTCTGTATGTGGCCAGGCTGTGGAAGTCTCACACATGTGGTATCGCCGTACTCAGGAGGAGCAGGAGAATCTATTTTGGGGTGTCATTTTTGGTATGTACATGTTATGTGGTAGAAATATTGTATAAATGGACAACTTTGTGTTAAAAAAAAAAAAACGTTTTAACCACTTCCCGCCCGCCGGCCGTCATACAACGTCTTTGACTTTGTGCGGAGATATCTGAATGATGGGTGCAGCTACAGGCATCATTCAGATATCAGCTTTTTCAGCCGGCGATTCCCTACACCATGAGAATGATCATAGCGGCTGTTCCACTGCTTGATCGTTCTTACGGGAGGCGAGAGGGGACGCCCCCCCTTCCTGCCGCCTTGCGGTGCTTCTACTGACTCACCGCTACGATCGAAGCCAGGATCTTTTTTTTTTTTTTTTTTAAATTTCAGGCTTCCCAGCCTAGAGGTGAGATGTGGGGTCTTATTGACCCCCATATCTCACTGTAAAGAGGACCTGTCATGCCATATTCCTATTACAAGGATGTTTATATTCCTTGTAATAGGAATAAAAGTGGTCAAAATTTTTTTTTTTGGGAAAAAAGCATCAAACTAAAATAAATAAAGTAAAATGAATAAAAAAAAAAAAAAATTTTTAAAGCGCCCCTGTCCCTGTGCAGAAGCGAACGCATACGTAAGTCCCTCCCACATATGAAAACGGTGTTCAAACCACACATGTGAGGTATCGCTGCGATCGGTAGAGCGAGAGCAATAATTTTGGCCCTAGACCTCCTCTGTAACTCAAAACATGTAACCAGTAAAAAATTTTAAAGCGTCGCCTATGGGGATTTTTGAGTAGCAAAGTTTGGTGCCATTCCACAAGCGCGTGCAATTTTGAAAGGTGACATGTTGGGTATCTATTTACTCGGCGTAACTTCATCTTTCACATTATGCAAAAACATTGGGCTAACTTTACTGTTTTGGTTTTTGTAAAGCACAAAACAGTTTTTTTTCCAAAAAAACGCGTTAAAAAAATTGGTGCGCAAGCGCAAAGTTGCAACGACCGCCATTGTATTCTCTAGGGTCTTTGATAAAAAAACATATATAATGTTTTGGGGTTCTAAGTAATTTTCTAGCTAATAAATGATGATTTTTACATGTAGGAGAGAAATGTCAGAATTGGCCTGGGTGCTCCAGAACGCCTGAAGGTGCTCCCCTGCATGTTGGGCCTCTGTATGTGGCCACGCTGTGTAAAAGTCTCACACATGTGGTATCGCCGTACTCAGGAGTAATAGCAGAATGTGGTTGTAATTTGTTTGGGGTGTAATTTGTGGTATGCATATGCGGTCTGTGAGAAATACCCTGCTAATATGACAATTTTGTGGAAAAAAAAAAAAAGTAAAAAAAAAACCTTGATTTTGCAAAGAATTGTGGGAAAAAATGACAACTTCAAAAAACTCACCATGCATCTTTCTATTACTTCCTATTACTTTGGAATGTCTTCTTTCCAAAAAGGGGTCATTTGGGGGGTATTTGTACTTTTCTGGCATGTTAGGGTCTCAAGAAATGAGATAGGCCGTCAGTACTTCAGGTGTGATCAATTTTCAGATATTCGCACCATAGCTTTTGAACTCTATAACTTTCAAAAAGACCAAATAATATCCACCGATTTGGGTTATTTTTACCAAAGATATGTAGCGGTATAAATTTTGGCCAAAATATATGAAGAAAAATTACTAATTTGCAAAATATTATAACAGAAATGAAGAAAAATGTATTTTTTTACAGATTTTTCGGTCTTTTTTCTTTTACGGCGCAAAAAATAAAGAACCCAGCAGTGATTAAATACCACAAAAAGAAAGCTCTATTTGTGTGAAAAAAAGGACAAAAATTTCATAAAGATACAGTGTTGCATGACTGAGTAATTGTCATTCAAAATGTGAGAGCACCAAAAGCTGAAAATTGGTCTGGTTATTAAGGGGGTTTAAGTGCCCAGTTGTCAAGTGGTTAAATCAAGATCTCCTATTTTTTTGATTATTTTCAAATTATTTTCTAGTGATCTCCATAATTTTTTTTTGTGTGTCAAGTTACCACAACAACATTATCATCTTGTATTTTTTAACCTCAAGGAGGTTGGTGTCCCTTGTTAATTTGACCTTATATTTTTGAAATGTACCTGACTACTCACAAACAAACTGTCCTTTTTTCATAAAAACACATAGGCAAGTATTTTCTGAAAACAAAATTACCATTTATTCTGGGTCATAACAAAAGAAAGAGGGAAGGCAATGCTGGAGAAACTGCAGAAATTTGCGAAGCCTTTGGACCACAGGGCAGACATCAACTATTTGAAAAAGAAAATTGGTAGCCTGAGGAGTCCATACAATAGTGAGCACAATCTGGTCCTGGACTCCGAGAGATCAGGAACAGCAGCAGGTCACATACTGTATATGTCCCCAGGCTGTGGTAATACCACAGCCTGCATCTTTTGTCAGACCAGACTGAA
This sequence comes from Aquarana catesbeiana, assembly GCF_042186555.1. Taxonomy (NCBI): domain Eukaryota; kingdom Metazoa; phylum Chordata; class Amphibia; order Anura; family Ranidae; genus Aquarana; species Aquarana catesbeiana. The sequence goes on along the minus strand of NC_133329.1, from coordinate 6,248,423 downwards.
CCCAGGCCATCACTCTCTTGTCTTACTTGCATGCTTTCCTGCATGCTGTAGCTTTGTTCGTCGAGTTGTGGCAGGAGGTGGAGGAGGAGGAGGATGGACAAACTCAGAAAGGTGTGTATTTTCTGTCAGTTGGCCACTCAACCCCTTATTTAGGGTCTGGAAAATGATGTTCTCACAGATGAGGCGTTGGCCCTCCTCAATTTCCTGCATTTTCACTGCTACTATTCAGGCATAGCCCTCTTGAATGCTGGGGGGGGTCTCTCAGGGTCGCATGAGCATCCTGAATGAGGGCAAGTGCTGCCTCCTTCACGTTACTCCCCTTCCTGGGCCTTTTGGGTGGAAATTGGAGGGGAGGGACCTGGGATTGGGTCAGTCCACTGGGCCCGGCCACCTCCTGGCTGCCACTTCCCCCTGCCACCTCCTGGCTGCCACTTTCCCCCTGCCACCTCCTGGCTGCCATATTCCAGACCCTCATCCTGGCTGAGGCTGTCCTGTGTATAAAAAAAAGGGACATAGTTTTATTGTTTGCTTCATCAATCACACACAATTTTCAGCTCATGACTGTTGCAAATTGAATGTTAATAAATAGAAAAGACTATCATTCTGACACCAGCATTTTTCATTCTTGCCCCAAACCTTTTTGGCCACTACTGTCGATTGATATGTAAAACACATTTTTCTCAATCATTAATTTTTTATCCATAATAACATCTAGTTAACATAATTAATTTTAGGACAAGAAATATGTAGAAAAATACTATACCTGCCTCAAGCTGGGCTCCTCCACTTCTTCTTGGATGGAAGGCCCAGGCTGGTCCTCGGAAGCCTCAGCTGGGGGGGAAGGAAGTGTGGAATGTGATGACCTCACTTCAGTCTGGTCTTCCAGAAAATGCATTTTGTTGTAGTACCACAGACTGGGTACATACACATCTTCTGCTGCTGCTCCTGACCTCTGGGATGCCAGGACCTTATTACGCTCCTTCTTGTATGTGCTCCTCAAGCTACCAATTTTCCTGTCCAAAAAATCGCTGTCTGCATTAGGGACCTCCGTCTTCACAGATTCCAACAGTTTCTCCAGCATTGCCTTCCTAGCTGGTCTGTTATGATATAAAATTTGTTTGACTTGCCACAAACTGGGCAGCTCCCTCTACCTATCGATAAACTGGCTCATAAACTCAGGCTAAACTCTCATAATCTTATTACAATATAGGCCTCAATCTAGAAGCAGTATAGGCCACTGATGCCCCAAGTTAAAATGTTACCTTCATTCTCACAATCAGTACTTCCTCCACTCACAGATCATACGTCCGACGCACGCGCATTCCAATTTATATACACTGCGCATGCGTGAAACTCTGATGGGGATCCTGATGTAATGTTAATGTTTTAAAGAATAAATTCACCTTTATGAAAAAGAGAATACTGTAAATGCTCATATTTTTCAGGATTTTTTTTTCAGGAGCCTGTATGCTGTATCCATAATCACCCTTCATTAAACCACTTCCAGAACCACCAGGTCCCTTCCTTCCTTAGACTGTCAGTCCTACCAGGTTTCACCCTTCCTTAGATTACCTGCCAGTCCCGCAAGGTTGCTAGGTTCCTTTAGACTGACTTCCAACCCCACTAGGTTGCATCCTTCCTTATTTTAACTGCCAGTGATAACAGGCTCCAGTTTTCCTTAGATTGACTGCCAGTCCCACCAGGTACAACTCCTTCTTATCTTGTTCCCCAGTCCTACCAGGTTGGACTATTTTCTTAGCTTGACTACCAGCCCCACCAGGCACCTCTTTTGTATCTTTTTTTTTTTTTCATAAAAAGGTTTATTAAAGGCACTTACAAATTAACAATCAAAGCCTTGTTTTAAAAACAAAATTGTACACGTACACGTATTGTCATGTGAACAGTGATGAAGCAAATTTTTACCATGTTAACAATATCATATGATCCACTTATAACAGCAATATCCCTCACTAGGTTAGAGCATGTAGCATACGAGATCCAGATGAGGGTTTGTTCAATAATAGCCAACTGAGAATCTAAGAGTAAAGTAGCATACAAGACAACAAGCGCAGCTGGTCACTTAACTTTGATTGCTCATATAAATAAACTTACAGTAGAATAGAGTAGAAAAAAGTAGGGGTGAAAACAGAAGGGGGGGTTTAGGAAGAGTACCTGCAAGGTGATAAGGGCTTTCTCCCTGCTCATTGCTATTTGTGAGAGAAAACTTAGGGAAGGGCGAGAGGCACCTATGTTCAAGCGGGCTTTATCCGTTTATCAGTCGATCATACTCTGTTGAAACCTTAAAATGGAGCCAGGGGGACCATGTAGTATGGTATCTTTCAATAGTGTCAGATGATTGTGCTAGAGTGTCTTCCATTTGGCAAACCTCTGAGACTTTCTGCAGCCAGTCCCGTACAGAGGGAGCCTGTGTGCTTTTCCAGCATAGCGGTATCAAGGCCTTAATGGCGTTCAATAAATGCTTAGTTAAAGATTTTTTGTATCTTTTATATGGGAAATTGAAGATATGAAGCAGACAGCAAGCTGCGTCTAGCCTAATTCTCGTCTCCGTGATTTGCCGTATGGTGTCTCTCACTGTGGTCCAGAAAGTGTTAAGTGCCGGGCATTGCCACCAAATGTGTAGGAGAGTACCAATCTCCTCCCCACATCTCCAACATTTGTCTGATACCTCAGGGAACCAAGTTTTGAGTTTGTGTTCCATGGCATACCACTGTGTCAAGAGTTTGTAAGCCGTCTCTTGCGTTTTGGTGCTTATAGAGCACTTGTGTGAGACAGAACAGGCCGTGGACCATTGATTGTCCGTAATGTCCATTTGTAAAGCACTGGACCATTCCCTTCTAAATCTATCTTCGTGTGAAGTTTTAGAATATTGAAGCCAAGTATATATGGTCGAGGTCGCCTTACTAAAGTTGTCACCCTTATGACATGCCGTTTCTAGTTCAGTCAGTGTTCTTTGAAAGAAGGGTCCTTTAGCCGTATCTGTGAATTAGCTACGAATTTGGAGGTAGGCCCAGAAGGGTAGATTTGGGAGGTTATTGTCATCTTTCAGCTCAGTGTAGTTTTTAACTCTATTGTTACAAAAGCAAGCCCCTGCCGTGAACTGTTTCTTGGGATCTGGAGACTGAAAAGTCCTATTAACCATCCCTGGAACAAATCCAGGTTTGTTATGTAGTGGGGTTAACGGGCTTAATTGTGATGTTGGGTCAGACTTCTTGGTCACCGTCTGGAACACACTCATAGTGGCTCCTGTTAGTGGGTGGCTTTTCATTGATTGGTACTGGCAGTTCCAAGATATCCATGGGGAGAATTTCAAAGAATGGTGGTTCAATGACTTTTCTAAAATGACCCAGTCCTTGGAACCACTATGGCAGTGCCAGTCAATCACTCTCGTGAGGTGGGCGGCCCTATAGTAATTTTGGAAGTGTGGGAGTACCATGCCTCCAAGGTCTTTAGGCCTAGTTAAGAGGGCAAATTTGATTCTGGGTCTTTTGTGACCCCAAAGGAATCGTAGTAGTAGAGATTGTAGTTTTGTAAAGAAGTTCTGTGGGATTCTGATAGGGAGCGATCTTAGGAGGTACAGTAGTCGTGGAAGGATAGTCATTTTAACCACTTCCCTACCCGCCCATAGTCATATGACGTCCCCAGATGGGATCTCCCATCCTGGGTGGACGTCATATGACGTCCTGGGATTCCCGGGCGTCTAGGGGGCGCGCGCGCGCCGCCGGGAGCGCGCGCGCGCGCCCGCCGCGTTCCTCGGGACCCGGTGCGTGTGCCCGGCGGCCGCGATGTCCGCCGGGCACCCGCGATTGCCCGTTAACCGGGCTGGCATGTGGATCTGTGTGTGTAAACACACAGATCCACAGTCTGTCAGCTCTGAGGAGAGCGATCTGTGTTCCCAGAACGGAGGAACACAGATCGGTCTCCTCCCCTAGTGCGTCCCCTCCCCCTACAGTTAGTAATCACTCCCTAGGAAACACATTAACCCCTCCCCGCCCCCTAGTGGTTAACCCCTTCACTGCCTGTCACATTTACACAGTAATCAATGCAATTTTATAGCATTGATCGCTGTATAAATGTGATTGGTCCCAAAAATGTGTCAAAAGTGTCCGATGTGTCCGCCATAATGTCGCAGTCACCAAAAAAAATCGCGATCGCCGCTAAAAAAATAAAAAAATTTTTTTTTTTAAAAAATGCCATAAATCTATCCCATATTTTGTAGACGCTATAACTTTTGCGCAAACCAATCAATATACGCTTATTGCGATTTTTTTAAACAAAAATATGTAGAAGAATACGTATCGGCCAAAACTGAGGAAAAAATGTGTTTTTAAAAAAAAAAATTGGGATATTTATTATAGCAAAAAGTAAAAAATATTGTGTTTTTTTCAAAATTGTCGCTCTTCTTTTGTTTATAGCGCAAAAAATAAAAACTGCAGAGGCGATCAAATACCACCAAAAAAAAGCTCTATTTGTGGTGAAGAAAGGACGTCAATTTTTTTTGGGTACAACGTCGCACAACCGCGCAATTGACGTTTAAAGTGCGACAGCGCTGAAAACTAAAAATTGGCCTGGGAAGGAAGGGGGTGAAATTGCCCTGTATTGAACCGGTTAAGGATAGCGGCTCTTCCAAACCACAAAAAGTATTTGGAGTTCCAATTCCGTAAGTCAGTAGAGATGTTTTGTAACATTTGAGGGAAGTTTTGGTCATAGGTAGTCGTCAGTTTAGGGGTCAATTTAATCCCTAAATATTTAAGGGTCGTTGTGACCCAAGGAAATGGACAATTCTCTATTGTTCTATTTAGCGTGTCCTCCGTCAGCGTGACATTCATAGCCTCAGACTTATTATAGTTAATTTTGAGGTTAGAAATGTAACCAAAATGAGCAAATTCTTTGATTAAGTTTGTGATTGTAGCATGTGGTTTAGTTAGAAAGAACAAAAGCTCATCAGCGTATGCTGCTGTCTTGTATATTCTATTGGCCACCTCAAAGCCTGTAATAGATTGATTTTTGTTAACCCCTCTAATGAATGGCTCTAGGGATAAGATGAATAATAGTGGTGACAGGGGGCTGCCCTGCCTGGTCCCATTGGAGATTGTGACTTTGTTGGACAGGGTACCATTTATTTTCAGCCTTGCGGAGGGGTTTTGATAGAAGGCCGCTATCCAGGTCATCATATGTGGTCCCAGGCCCACATGACAACAGGTAGCCAACATGTAGTCCCAAGCGACCCTGTCGAAGGCCTTCTCCATGTCCATGGACAGGAGAAGGCCCCCGAAACCTCGGGCATGTGCCTCGTGTGTCAAAAGTAAAGCCTTTATGATGTTATCTCTTGCCTCTCTGCCCGGCATAAACCCAACCTGTTCCAGGCCTACCAAGGAGGAAAGAAGAGGTTGTAGTCTATTAGATATGATTTTTGCTAGGAGCTTGAGGTCTAGATTTAACAAAGAGATGGGTCTGTAATTTGAGCAGTCAGTAGTGTCTTTGTCAACTTTAGGTATTAGTGCTATATGCGCTGACAGAAAGTCAGGCGGCACCTGTCTGGGTGAAGAGAGAGAATTCAGAGCCCCCATTAGAGGAGTTGATAATATGTTGCTAAATGTTTTATAATAGGCGGATGTGTAGCCAACCGGTCCAGGGCTCTTTCCTGGCTTAAGACCCTTAATTGCTAACTGAATCTCTGCCAGAGATATCTGATCCTCTAAAAGAGACACCTCAGTTTCCGCCAGCTGGGGAAGTCCGCTTTTGTTTAGATAGTCCTGTATTCCCTGCCCTCTCTCATTTGGAATCATGGGGGGTTTGTGTTGGTGTGGCAGATTATAGAGAAAATGGGCTGCTATGGCCTCTGAGGTTACCGCTAACGTTCCATTCTGTGATCTAATGCCTGTAATGTTGTTGGTGGAATTAGTGTCTTTTAATGCCCTGGCCAATAGTCTACCCGTTTTGACTCCTAACTCGCAGTATACTTTTTTTTTTAAAAACAACGATCTCTTAGCCTGAGTCTCAAATATTTGTTGTAAGCCTTTCCGGGCTTGCAAAAGCTCTTAAGCAGACTGTGTTGCTAAAGAGTGTTTGTGGGTGGTTTCTAGCTGGCGTATTTTTTCGGTCAGTCTGTTAATTTCCTGTTCTCAAGTCTTTTTTCGCTGGACGCCCATTTTAATCAATTCCCCCCTTATCGTGCATTTATGTGCCTCCCATATCATCATAGGGTCCATGTCGGGGCTAGTGTTGATTTTAAAGTAATCGGAAATTGCTGTCCGGATGCGAGGGAGCAGTTCAGGATCCGTCAACAGGGAAGTATTTAATCTCCAAGTATTTGACCCTGTCCTAGGTGTGCAGAGATCTGCCTCCAGTGATATGGGCGCATGATCCGAGAGCGATTGGATCCCTATGTGGGCCCCTGTCACTATCTGCATATCCCTTTGGGATATGTATAGGTGATCGATGCGCGAATGTTGGTTATGTGGGATCGAATGGAATGTAAAGTCTCTGGACTCAGGGTGTAGGAACCGTCAGGTGTCAACTAACTGCAGGGAGTTTAAGAGTTGTTTAAATTTTTTTAAGTGCTCTGTATGCGATACAGGATTTCTGGTGGAGGAGTCAACTGTGGGGTCCAGTGGGATATTAAAATCCCCTCCCATAATTAGGACCGATGAGAAGCCCTTGAGTTCGCGTATGACCTTCTGGCAGAAAGTTACCTGGGCTGAATTGGGAAAATAAACATTTGCTAACGTCAATGTCCTGTCTCTATAACTTTCTTTAAGAAACACATATCGTCCCTCTGGGTCCACTAGCCTGTCTGTAAGCGTGAAGGGGGCTTCTTTGCTAATTAAGATGGATACCCCTTTAGTCTTTGCCACATCATTTGTTGCATGGTGGGCTGCAGTGAAGAATGTGTTTGTGAGTTTAGGGATTTGGTTTGTCCTGAAGTGAGTTTCTTGCAGAAAAACAAACTGTGGCCTACCTTTCTTCAACTCCCGAAGTAGGGACACACGCTTCTCTGGGATGTTCAATCCCCTAGTATTATGTGAGATCACCGGGGGTGTCTTCCCAAGTGACGAGTAGGCCATTGCTGGGATTCGGGAAAAAAGTGCTCCGTTTACACTCTGCAAGATAAATCTGAATTACTTGGTGGGTATTTCACTTCGCAATAGACCAGGCAGAGATATTGCAGGAGAGCACAGGTACAGAAAGAAAAAGAGAGGAGGAAGAAGATTGATGAAAGGAGGATTCAGGGATAGAGAGTGAATCCTATGTAACTGGAGGAACAATAAGATAAAGCGAACTTTAGAAAATATATCACAATTTCTAAAGTATAAATGTAGTGCACCTGGGTCTAGAAATCCCAGCCCAAGTACACTTTGTGGGTACGTGGGAGGTCGCCACCGGGGTGGTATAAACACTACTGGTTTTACTGTATTTTATGCCTAAACACAACCACAACAATGGTGAAAAAGTAGGACGTTAAGAAAAAAAAAATACAATCAAAAATCAAATGAGGAGAAAAAAGAACGACAGCCTAAAATTGTAGGCATGAAAAAAAAAAGGAATGACAACTTATTGTCAACTTGAGTCAACCCTATAAAGAGAATGGAGTAGTTATCCTGAAGAGCCTAAACCTTTCCCGCAAGTCCGTGAGGGATTTATGATGTTCCCACTGGAGGTGTCCGCCTGGACTGCGATTTCTGAGTGTCTACAAGTTACTATGCAGTTGTCACATGCATCAGGATATACTCATAATCCGGGTAAAATTCCTGTGTTCAAGTTCTAATGGTGAGAGAGGACCCAGCCAGAGCTGTGCCCCAACCCACTTGGGGTATAATCACAGTCAATGGATGCATGGTGTGAGGGTACCCAGCCTAGAATGCCCCTGCAGTTTAGAGTAAGGCTGTGTCAGTCACCTCAAAACCAACCTTGTATAAGATTCCAGGTTGGGCAGGTTAGAATTTCCCATAATTGGGTGGAAGCCATAAGGCTAAGGTCCTCCTGTGAAGTTAGTCTATTGGAACTAAATGTGACGTGGGACATCTCCCAGAAGTTGTGGGTACCGGGTTCAAAGTTCAGCAATGGATGTTAATGTGTTAGGTTTCAGGATTGTAAGTGTGGTATTTTACTCAACTGCCTGTGATCTGGACAGGGTAGGACGTTGGTTCGGAGTTCCCATGTGTTGACTGCTACCGCGGCCATGTTTCATCCGCTTCAGATGCTGTTTCTCTGGCGTGGAGGAGGGGGAGGCAGGGGGGCTTCTGGTGGGTGGTGGTAGCGCAAATTCCTGGTACCACTCCAGGAGTTCTATCAGTTCTATGCCCCGGCTGTCACAAAATTCCAGCAGGTCAGATGGTGAGCATAGAATATGTTGTTTCCCTGCAAGAGACACCACCAGACTGAATGGGAAACGCCACGTGTAGCATACGTCACATTACCTGAGTTTGTCCAGGAGGGGGCGCAGAGCTCTGCAGTTTCGTAAAGTCATTTGAGAAAGGTCTTGAAAGAGCATAATGCGCGCTCCATTAAAAACAATGTGATAGTTTCTGAGGGCCCTTCTCATGATATCCTCCTTGAGTGGGTAGCTCTGCAGGCAGCAAATAATGTCTCTAGGAGGTGCTGTGTCTGGGCCCCTGGCTCTGAGGGCTCGGTGGGCTTTCACAAATTCAATATCTGCATCTTTCTGTCTTTCTAGCAGGCTATTGAATACTCTTTGCAGTGCAGGGACAATTTGGTCAGGATCAACCGTCTCTGGTATTCCCCTCACCCGAATATTATTCCTCCTCCCCCTGTTATCTAAGTCCTCAAAATGACAGTTCATTTCTATGAATTGTGTGGCATGGGAATCTGCAACTTTCTCCAGTCTATGCAGGGCTTTGTCCCTGAGCTTGCCTGTGGCCTCCACTGTCACCATTTTTTCAGTAAGGACTAATAAGTTGGACTATAGGTCCGTAATGGTGGCTGAAAATGTGGACTTAATGTCAGCTGCAAATCCGGACATGTCCGCATATGTGAGGGGTTTATTAGAGCGATTAAGCCCCTACGTGGCTCCTCGGCCACTGACTGTGAATCCTCACTGAGTGTCGTTCGCAGAGCTCCTTTAGTGCGCATCATCCCGGCTGCTTTCCAAGCCACACCCCCATCCTCTTTTGTATCCTAGCACCCCTGGAAAAAGTGGCTCAGGTTGGGTTTTATAAAAAAGATGTAAATAAGGTTGTAGCGGGCTGCCACCTACTGGTATAAACTAGTGTACAGCTGCTGAAATCACTAAATATGTTCCCACATCCACAGTAGATCAATATGAAAAGTGTGATCGCGCTGCCTCAATAACAAAGTAAGGTATTGACTGAAACGTGACAATAGATACCGTAGCTAAAAATATAGACATTTCATATACAGTATATAAAGTCCCAGTGAATAATATATCTGTAAACATGCATATAAATAAATAGTGCAAAAAAAGTCCACTTAAATTCAACATTAATAATAAATCTTCTTATGAATTGTGCAATGGAGAAAGTCTATTCAATGAAGCGCATCACAGAAAAAACACCACTGTAGTTCGGTTCGACAATTTGCTCCTTTCACCAGGTGAAGTGCAAGATCCCCTTCATTATAGACCCCAGAAGGGTCAACTAAGCATGTAGGCAAATCTATCTGATGGATCAAACATTGGTGTTCAGGTTGCTTTAAGAGCAATAGGGTTCCCCGCTCCAAAATATCTCCACACAGCTCACAAGCAGGTCATACAAACAGAAAAGAACAGCCTCCAATAAAGCAGTTTTCCGATTTTTGGATTTTAAAATTTACAAATTTTAGATTTTCAGCATTTACGCGTTTCCGAATTTTGCAAATTTTTGAATTTACAAATTTTCAAATATTCAAATTTGCAAAAATTCAGAAACATTTGTAAAACGGGATTTGTTAAAAAAACAAATTAAGAACGAAACAAATTGCACATGTCTATTTGTTATTGAGGCAGCGCGATCGCACATTTTCATATTGATCTGGTTGGGTTTTGACTTGACTTTGGTACCTACAGGAGCTTCCCAAAACATTCTGCATCATTTTTAATCATGTACTGCCGTGTAATACAACCTTTTTTTAAGACTGGTTTAGAAATTCTGAATTTAAGAGGATTGAAAATATAGTAAAATTAGACATGTGTCATGTTTCAGAAGTTCTCTCATCTCAACCCCCCAGTGATGTCACAAACTGCCAAAATAAAAAATAAAACCTCAAATGAAATTTTTGTGAATTGGGTCCTTCCAACACTAAAATAAAATGATTTGTTTGGGGTTAAACTTTAAATGGTTTGTAGATAATATTTGCAATGCTAGATGACTTCATCTATAAACTAGTGAGAAAATCTGGAGTGACTCCTTCAGTTCTTGCACACATACCGGTAACGTTATATGGATCTTTGCAAAAACATCCAGATCGATTGTTCCTCAGCTGCCATTCCTCATCCGCTTTACACGTTTGTGTTGAAGGATCTAAAGAGAAAATAGGATACTTATGAGGACCAATCAAACTTCTGGGGGACTTTCATAAATCAGATAATGTAATGAAGACACACTGAGAAATGTGGAATGTTTATGGAGCTGTAAGAATCTATCTAGCTTTTAGAATTCCATATCAACATTGATTGCCTCTCGAACAGGTAACCTACTCAAACTCGCTCCAGCTACGGCCCTTCTAAGTATTAACTTAGACGCTTCCCACCACAATACAACACAATAGTGGCTAATAATACCCTCATAGCCGCAAGACTTACAATAACCAAATTGTGGAAATCAATCGAAGCCCCTAATCTTGCTGAAGTTATTACAAGACTATATATACAGTGCCTTAAAAAAGTATTCATACCCCTTAAAATTTTCCCACATTTTGTCATGTTACAACCTAAAATGTAAATTTATTTTATTGAGATTTTGTGTGATAGACCAACACAAAGTGGTACAAAATTGTGAAGTGGAAGAAAAATGCTAAATTATACAAATAAATATGTGAAAAGTGTGTGGGGGGGGGGCATTTGTATGGCGCCCCCCTGAGTCAATACTTTGTAGAACCCCCTTTCTCTGTAATTACAGCTGCAAGTCTTTTTGGGGATGTCTCTACCAGATTTGCACATCTAGAGAGGACATTTTTGCCCATTCTTCTTTGCAAAATATCTCAAGCTCTGTTAGATTGGATGGAGAGCATCTGTGAACAGCAATTTTCAAGTGTTACCACAGATTCTCAATGTGATTTAGGTCTGGACTGTGACTGGGCCATTCTAACACATGAATATGCTTTGATCTAAACCATTCCATTGTAGCTCTGGCTGTATGTTTCGGGTCATTGTCCTGCTGGAAGGTGAACCTCCCCCCAGTCTCAAGTCTTTTGCGGACTCTAACAGGTTTTCTTCTAAGATTGTCCTGTATTTGGCTCTATCCATCTTCCCATCAACTCTGACCAGCTTCCCTGTCCCTGCTGAAGAAAAGCATCCCCACCACATGATGCTGCCACCACCATGTTTCACAGTGGGGATGGTGTGTTCAGGGTGATGTGCGGTGTTAGTTTTCCCCCACACATAGCGTTTTGCATTTAGGCCAAGAAAAAAAAGCTTCTCGCAAACCGCAAACAGGACTTCTTATGACTTTCTTTCACCAATGTCTTTCTTCTTGTCACTCTTCCATAAAGGGCAGATTTGTGGAGAACACGACTAATAGTTGTCCTGTGGACAGATTCTCCCACCTGAGCTGTGGATCTCTGCAGCTCCCCCAGAGTTACCATGGACCTCTTGGCTCTTCTCTGATGAATGCTCTCCTTGCCCGGCCAGTCAGTTTAGGTGGACGGCCATGTCTTGGTAGGGTTGCAGTTGTGCCATACTCTTTCCATGTTCGGATGATGGATTGAAGAGAGCTCCGTGAGATGTTCAAATCTTGGGATATATTTTTTTTATAACCTAATCCTGCTTTATACTTCTCCACAACTATATCCCTGACCTGTCTGGTGTGTTCCTTGGCCTTCTTGATGCTGTTTGTTCACTAAGGTTCTCTAACAAACCTCTGAGGGCTTCACAGAACAGGTGTATTTATACTGAGATTAAATGACACACAGGTGGACTCTATTTACTAATTAGGTGACTTCTGAAGGCAATTGGTTCCACTAGATTTTAGTTAGGGGTATCAGAGTAAAGGGGGCTGAATACAAATGCCCCCCCACACTTTCCACATATTTATTTGTATCATTTATCATTTTCCTTCCACTTCACAATTATGTGCCACTTTGTGTTGGTCTATCACACAAAATCCCAATAAAATACATTTACATTTTTGGTTGTAACATGACAAAATGTGGGAAATTTCAAGGGGTATGAATACTTTTTCAAGGCACTATACAAGCACATTACAAATTAATGTTAGCCTGAAAAAACTATAACCTAAATCATTTCAAGAGACACTGGCTCAACTGGATTACCCACCCTAAAGCCTCTAAAACTACTGAAAGAATGTTATCAACACTCTTGGTTAATGATAAACTCTTTCCTCTCTATTAAGAATGTTAAAGTAAACCAATTGCTTCATGTATACAGGTTATTCCCTTCCTACGTATTAATGATATGAAACGTATTCTCCACTTCTATATGTCCTTTTTACAGTTAGACCCCATAAGGGTAAATAGTAGACATGTGCACTGCCAAAAAAATGTGTTTGTTTTCATTTTCATTTCATTGTTTTTTTCTGTTTTTTTTTTTACATTTTTCGGGTCACTCGTAAATTTGTAAATTCGTACATTTGTACATTCATAAATTCGGAAATTTGTAAGTTAGTAAATTCATAAATTCGTACATTCCTAAATTAGAAAATTTGTATATTCGTAAATTCGTAAATTCGTACATTCGTACATTCCTAAATTAGAAAATTCAGGAAATTTGGAAATTCTAAATAGTAGCTAACTATTAGATTAGGTATTGTAAATTCCTTTCAAATTTGGCTGTTAGTGAACGTAACGAATAAAAATTTATCTGAAGTTACGAATTATCCAAAATAACGAATGCCGCTTTTAAACAAATGGAATGGAAAAAATAATAATAATAAAAAGTTTTTTTTTATTATTATTGTTATGCATTATTATTAATTCATTCATTATTCATTAATTCATTACGTTCCATTAGTTTAGATACGGCATTCGTTATTTCGAATAATTCTTAACTTGAGATAAATTTGTATTCATTACGTTCACTAACAGCCAAATTTGAAAGGAAATTACAATACCTATAATTTAATAGTTAGTAATAGTTAAGTTATTTTTAGGTAATTATTAATTCAGATTTCTATATTTCCAAATTTTAAGAATTTACGAATGTACGAATTTAAGAATTTACGAATGTGCAAATGTACGAATTTACGAATGTGCGAATTTAAGAATTTCCAAATGTACAAATGTACGAATTTACGAATGTACGAATTTAAGAATTTACGAATGTTCAAATTTATGAATGTACGAATTTAAGAATTTACGAATGTGCAAATGTCCGAATTTACGAATGTACGAATGTACGAATTTAAGAATTTACAAATGTACAAATGTACGAATTTACGAATGTACGAATTTAAGAATTTACAAATGTACAAATGTACGAATTTACGAATGTACGAATTTAAGAATTTACAAATGTACAAATGTACGAATTTACGAATGTACGAATTTAAGAATTTACAAATGTACAAATGTACGAATTTACGAATGTACGAATTTAAGAATTTACAAATGTACAAATGTACGAATTTACGAATGTACGAATTTAAGAATTTACGAATGTTCAAATTTATGAATGTACGAATTTACAAATTTTCGAATAATCAAATTTACGAATATTCTGAAAAATTTGTTAAAAGGGTTTTTGGTAGTTTGGATATATCCGAATTAACGAATTTGTCGAAATTCGTTAAAGAATTTATTCGGAACGAAACGAATTGCACATGTCTAATAAATAGGGTAGTAATGGTCACAAGCTACCTCCACCAGGAATAATGACTACACACTGCAGGCTTCTATTGTTTATTTGTTATAATTATAACTCTGATTCAGATATTGTATGGATACCAATCCTGTCTTCTATAGGGAGAGAGCAAAATTTGTTTTTTGTATTCTATTCTGTAACCTTCATATATACCAAATAAAAATCTTTTGAAAGATAAAAAAAAAAAACAAAACAATGGAATGTATTGTAGAATGAGTGAATTGGTTTGGAAACCCGATGAATCTGCAAATTGGGAATTTTTTTTAACCTTATATGCAAGGAAGTCCATCAAGTCTACCTTTTACCTACTATCAAATCAAAAAATGATGAAACAGCCGTTCTCCTCCATTGGTCTCATTATCACGGATTATGGGAAGACTTTTTCAAACTTGATTGAAACAGTGATGACATCCTCATTAAAATTTAATTGAAATGAGCCTTTATTTTTGTCATGACGCACACCCAGGTGAGATTAATATACGAGAAGAAATAACGTTCCCCATCGATGTGTGTGGTTATGTTTGTCCAAAAAAAAAAAAAAATGCGATCACAATTTTTGTGCTGATAGGACAATAATAGCTTTGCTGGGAGCTCTCACTTTATTTCTTAACCACTTCAGCCCCGGAAGATTTGGCTGCTCAATGACCAGGCCATTTTTTGCGATTTGGCACTGCGTCCCTTTAACTGACAATTGCGCGGTCGTGCGACCCAAACACAATTTATGTCCTTTTTTCCCCCACAAATAGAGGTTTCTTTTGGTTGTATTCGATCACCTCTGCGGTTTTTATTTTTTGCGCTATAAACAAAAAAAAAGCAACTATTTTGAAAAAAAACACAATATTTTGTACATTTTGCTAAAATAAATATTTCAAAGTTTTTTTTAAAAAAGCAAATTTTTTCCTCAGTTTAGGCCGATACGTATTCTTCTACATATTTTTGGTAATGAAAATCGCAATAAGCGTATATTGATTGGTTTGCGCAAAAGTTATCGCGTCTACAAAATAGGGGATAGATTTATGGCATTTTTATTATTATTATTTTTTTCACACGTAATGGCGGTGATCTGCGATTTTTATTGGGACTGCAACATTATGGCGGATACATCGGACACTTTTGACACATTTTTGGGACCACTGACAATTATACAGCGATCAGTGCTATAAAAAAATGCAGTGATTACTGTGTAAGTGTCACTGGCAGGGAAGGGGTTAACACTAGGGGGCGATCAAGGGGTTAACTGTGCTCACTGACTGTGTATTCTAACTGCAGGGGGAGGGGACTGACTATAAGAGATGACAGATCGTGATTCCTAGCTACAAGGAACTCACAATCTGCCTCTCCTCTCCTCACAGAACAGGGATTTGTGTGTATACACACACACACACACACACGCGTCCCTGTTCTGCCTCTCATGCCTGTGATCGCGCGCGGCCGGCGGTCATCGTGACTGCCGACCACGAGCATCGGCACTCCCGCAATGCAGCAGGCATGTGCTCGCACGCGCCTGCTATCCCGCTTAAAGGAGCCGGCGTATAGCTACAACGGCTTGCGGGATCATGCTGACCTGCCGCAGTATAATGACGGCCGCTGGTTGGCAAGTGGTTAAAGAATACAGATTCACCAAAGTTTAAGGGGACTCCTCTAACCCTCAGGAGTCAATAAAAGGCCCATTTTATATTGAAAGAGACTTTGTCACAGTTTTTACTGTTAACCAAAAGCCAAGTCTGCAAAGAAAAGGTTGGTAGTTAGTGTCCCATGCACACCACTGATACCTGCTGTTGTCAGGAGTAGGGATGAGGTTTGGGTTCATTGCTTCTATGGTTTCTCAGAAAATCCTTGATATTTGTAAAGTTTGCAAACTGGGAACTTTTGGATGTAAAGTTCACAGGTCCGCTATCAGTTTTAACGTACTCTGTTTAAAGCAGGTTGTATCATGTTTAAAATCATGAGAAGCCTTGCTCCGAGTTACCTCTGTTCACGTTTCCACAAACGAGTTCTGGGCAGATCACTTAGATCGAGCAGAAGAGATCTCCACCACATCTCTGTGCCTAAGAAAACCCGACGTGGTGGTCGAGCTTTCTCCCACCAGGGTGCCGTGCTGTGGAATAGCCTCCCTGCCGAGCTCCAGGAGGCCCCTACCATCCTGGTCTTTCGCAGGAAATTGAAGACTTGGATCTTCACACAAGCCCTTCCTGCGTAGCCTTTCTGGTTGCATTTTTTATGCTGCTTTCCTGTTTCTGTTTCCCCCTAGTCCCTGGGTTTCTCCAGGGACTCCGCCAAGCGCGTCGGGACCCTTCGGGGTAAGACCGCGCTATATCAAGATACCTCTAAATTCAACTTTCAACTCATTATAACTGCATATATATTTTTTGCTCAGCTGAGTCGCATAAGCCAATCATTTGAAGGAATGCATAAACCAGCCCTCTTTCCGTAAATGGGTGGGCTTAGAGCAGCCATATTGGAGCCGTCCAGAAGAGCCAACAATTCTGTGTCAACAGATATTGTGGCTTTTTTTTACTGTATCTTCTATTTTTGCAGTTTTCATTTTGACATTGAGGCATGCCACTCATGGAAGTGCCCACCTTCCCATGCTTTCTGTTTGGCAATAGAATGTCTATTTGCCCTATAGATGGCCAGAATTGAAAAACTAGATTGACCCCCCCCCCAGACTCCAATGGGGTTTGCTGCAAAGTTCTTGAAGTTTGAACTTCTTTACACTAAATGGCAACATTTCTCCACACATATTCCTGATTTCACAATAATGTTAGCTAAGAGAAAACTCAAAAGTTTGCTAACACTTCCAGAGCTAAGAGGCCCTCTGTGGTGAAACGCAGAAAGTCAATGGGAATTCCAACAAAGCTAGAGCAGTGATTCTCAACTCCTGTCCTCAGGACCCACTAACAGGCCAGGTGCTATAAAAAATTTCCAATAAAAAAATGTAAAAAAAAAAAATGTCTTCATCAATTTAGGCAAATATGTATTCTTCTAGATGTTTGGGGGGTGACACTTGAGGAGTATCTGGAGAGCCAAGCTAGGGACCCAGCAGGGAAGCATGGATGACACTTGATGAAGATACTGAATGAGAAGGTTGGACGAGCGTAGGAGAGATCCAGTGGCAGTGGATCAGCAAGTCTAGTGAGAGAGACTGGGAGCTCAGTAGAGTGAAGATCTACAAGAAGTGATTGTAGAGGAAGTAAGGGAGTCCATTACAACTTATGTTAGAAACTTATAAGATTGTTGCCATAGAAGACATCATTCCTACACATACAGATGTGGTGTCTGGCTGGGTGCCTTCCCCTGCATGGCTGTCTACCTATAGAAGTCTCCGAGTCTGCTAATTACCAGTGAAACTACTTAAGGGTATCCTGGCCCTAAACCCTCTCTCCCACAGTTCTGTTCAATAGAAAATAAATCTCTTTGCATTCAAGAAGTGTCTGGCGACCATGAATTTATCTTGCACTACACCCACCATGCCTCGTAACCCACTCTACTCAGAAGTATGTCAGCTGTCCCTAACTCTGGAGGTAACTATTAGGCCTAAAGAGGCCCAGGACCTTGCTACATATTCATACCGAGTTATACAGTATAGATCTTTTCTAACTCTGTATGAATAAAATTGTATAAAGGGTGTTTTTCCCATTTTTTAATAGGGTATAAAGTTTGGGGTTCTGTATTCTAATTGGAGGAGGTGCCGGCCACCCGCAATTGTTCCCAAGCGAGGCAGAACGGTGATCAGCCTATGTAAACAAGTCAGGAACACGGATCTCTGTCTTCATAAAATCAGACCATCCCCCACACAGTTAGCAAGCACCCCCTAGGGACACACTTAACTCTTTGATCGCCCCCTGATGGTAACCCCTTCCCTGACAGTCTAATTAGTACAGTAACAGTGCATATTTTTAGCACTGATCACTGCAATAATGTCACTGGTTCCCAAAAAAGTGTCAAAAGTGTCAGTTAGGCTGGGTTCAGCTATAGCAGGGGATTGTGACCGGCTCCCTATGGAGCTCTCTATGGAGCTCTCTCTGGAGCCCTCTATGGAGCTCTCTACAGAGCTCTCTATGGAGCCCTCTATAGAGCCCTCTATGGAGCTCTCTATGGAGCCCTCTATCGAGCTCTCTATGGAGCCCTCTATGGAGCCCTCTATGGATCTCTCTATGGAGCCCTCTATCGAGCCCTCTATGGAGCTCTCTATGGAGCTCTCTATGGAGCCCTCTATGGAGCCCTCTATGGATCTCTCTATGGAGCTCTCTATGGAGCCCTTTATGGAGCTCTCTATGGAGCTCACTATGGAGCACTCTATGGAGCCCTCTATAGAGCTCTCTATGGAGCCCTCTATAGAGCTCTCTATGGAGCTCTCTATGGAGCTCTCTGTGGAGCTCACTATGGAGCCCTCTATGGAGCCCTCTATGGATCTCTCTATGGAGCTCTCTATGGAGTCCTTCATGGAGCTCTCTATGGAGCTCACTATGGAGCACTCTATGGAGCCCCCTATGGAGCTCTCTATGGAGATCACTATGGAGCCCTCTATGGAGCTCTCTATGGAGCTCTCTATGGAGATCACTATGGAGCCCTCTATGGAGCTCTCTATGGAGCTCTCTATGGAGCCTTCTATGGAGCCCTCTATGGAGCTCTCTATGGAGCTCACTACAAAGCCCTCTATGGAGCCCTCTATGGAGCTCTCTATGGAGCCAGTTCACATATCTCTGCAGCAGCTCCGGTGTGAATTGCACAGGAATGCTGTGCGTCTTTTGGTCCATTTTAGGTCAGACTTCAGCCTAAAATTGTGAGCCAATGTGTTCTCATATGTGAACCCAGGCTCAGTGTCTGATCTGCCCACTGCAATGTTGCATTCCCGCTAAAAAACGCTGATCGCCGCCATTACTAGTAAAAGAAAAAAAGTCCATAAAAATAGCCCATAGTTTGTAGATGCAATAACAAAGTGCAAACCAATTAATATACACTTATTGGGATTTTTTTTTACCAAAAACATGTAGCAGAATACATATTGGCCTAAGTTGATGAAGAAATTTAATTTTTTACATTTTTTTATTGGATGTTTTATAGCAGAAAGTAAAAAATATATTTTTTTATAGCACAAAAAATAAAAACCGCAGAGCTGATCAAATACCACCAAATCTGTATTTGTGGGAAAAAAGGACGTACGTTTTGTTTGGGTACAGCGCCGCACGACCGCGCAATTGTCAGTTAAAGTAACACAGTGCCGTATTGCAAAAAATGGCCTGGTCAGGAAGGGGGGTAAAACCATCCGGGGCTGAAGTGGTTAAAGCAAAGAAAGCTATTTTGGTTGTACTTCTCCTATGGATCCCAGGATTGCAGTTTATTCTGCACTCCTGTGACCCATTTTCAGCCAAAAGAGGGCTGAAGCCTGCTATCAGCTGACATCACTTCATCAGTCCAGACTCAGGAAAGATCCCAACTTTACAGTCAAGATCCACCCACACGCCTGGTCCAGCAGTTGCCTCTCAGGAAGCCGCTGGGAAACTGAGCCGCCCTCTCCCACCCCCTCCACAGCCCAGTGCTCCAGTGAGCATTGGAGGGGCAGAGCAGAGAATCAATGACTGACAGTAACAGCTCTCTGCTCAGAGCAGAAGGGAGAACTGAGTGATCGGCGGTGCTTGATTGCTCAGTTCTTGGGGAGGAGCTGGTGGGAGACAGCTGCAGCTGGGATTGGTGAGGTTAGTATTATTGTTTTTTTGGTTTTTTTTACTATTCCTATACTTCTTTTAAACCTTAAAGTGGAGTTCCATCCACTTTTAGAACTTTTTCTCTAAATGATTATTATACCATATAGATAAAGCATTGTAATA
This sequence comes from Aquarana catesbeiana, assembly GCF_042186555.1. Taxonomy (NCBI): domain Eukaryota; kingdom Metazoa; phylum Chordata; class Amphibia; order Anura; family Ranidae; genus Aquarana; species Aquarana catesbeiana. The sequence goes on along the minus strand of NC_133329.1, from coordinate 6,228,581 downwards.
TTTTTTTTTGTCTCCTTATCCAGATACTGCTGTTTTCCATCTAGTTTCTGGTTTCTGCCACCCGCGGATGTGTCCGTCATATCCGGCGGCACACTGTCTCCTGGGAGTTTTGTGTCATAATTCAGTGTGGATGGCAGCCGCTTGTGACCGCGATATTCCGAAACCGGAAGTGGCGCGATGACGACATGTTGCCATTACAACAGGGCCGGGCACTTCCGACGACCCCGCCCATTGCGATGGCAACGTCAGAAGTTGACGGCTCTGCGAGCCACACCCACACTGCGCATGCGCGAGGACGGGTGCGTGCATGCTGGTCGCTCAGCAGCACCGAAACCCAGAAGATAGTGCTGGTGGGCTTCACATGCCCAAAAGCAAAATGGAAAATACCAGGAGACAATAATAAAAGATATCTTTTGATTGCAAATCGGCAATCGAGCGGCGATAGGTCATAAAAACGTGAGTTATATATATGAGTTCTAATCTAAAGATATTAATCTTAAAAAAAAAATGTATACAGTTGGAACTTCGCTTTATTAGGTATAATGACTAGGAAAAGGAAATTCATGACTTACCTGTACAATAAGATGAGGAGTACCACAAGGAGCCTGGAGTTCCGATTAATTTGTACACATAGTATCCCTGTGGACACGCCTTAACCTGTATAGTTGATGTCCAGTAGCAGCAGTCTTCAGACCAATGGGCACAAGAAGTGCGATCTACAATGCCATCTCTGATCACTGGATGTGTTCCATTCATCCATGCTGGGGTGTCTGTATTACATCTATAGTTGGGTACACAGTATTCTGGTATACGAACACCTCCACTACCAACAAACTGATACCACCCATTCTTGTAAAAATCATATTTAAGGGTTACGTTTAGGGTGTTGTCTGTGCTTCTCCAGGGCTCATCGAGCACAGTGCGATTTACACAAGGATCAGAGCAGGAATAGGAGCCACGGGACTTGGTACAGTCCATTCCAAAGCCACAAACACCTCTCTGGCACTCATCAATTTCACAATGGAACCCGTTCCCGTAGTATCCATCAGGACACACACAGGTAGACCAATAAAAATAGTAAATGCACTTTGCTACAGGATGACATCGGTACAGACTAGGATTTTCACACTCATTGAAGGGAACACAGGAACCATGTGAATGGATGTAACCCCTTGGACAGAGGCAGATATAAGAGCCAATGGTGTTCTGACAAGTGCCAACAGAGCAGTTGTGTGTTCGGGAGTCGGTGCACTCATCAATGTCGGAACAGTTGAATCCATTTCCAAAGAAGCCGTCCTTGCAGGAACAGTGAAATCCGTCACATAGAGCATATGGATGACATTGTGAACAGTCTACTGCAGCTGTAGAAAACAAGTGAAGAAAAAAAAAATCAATAAACGGACTGGAACTAAAAACATCCATCCTAAAATCTTCTCCTGTCTCTACCGGCTTTCTTCTGGACTCATCAATGCCAAACCAAAGCTGTACATAGATCATTCTGAGCTGTCACTGCTGACTACACATTGTTGACTTTCTAAAGTTTGTGTGAAGAAGCCACCCCTGATGAAGTCACATGTGCTGTGACGCAACGCATCAGTAGTAGCTGGATGATGTCACTTTTGTGTCATGGCTGGGCTGGAAGTTCCATAGTGGAACACACTGCACTTTGCTACGCTTGTTTTATCCTACTAAATGTGAGTGTAAAATTATTTATCAATTTTTAATAAAGTCTAAAAACGAACATACAGTACAAAAAGAGTCTTTTTACCTATATATGATTACACCATGGGAGATATCTGGAGAAATGGGAGTGATATGAGAGACCCTAGCACCTAAGAAGAAGTGTGTTAACAAGCTTGTTTGATTTAGAAAGTGCCCACTTCACAATACAATGGTCAGTTTGCAGACTACCATCAGTGACAGATTGTTACAACTATGATGCATCTCAGAGCCACACAGGAAATCATTTTTGCCTGTGGCAATTAAGTTATAGAATTCTTCTATGGGAGGGCTGGAGGTGAAGATTTTTTTTTTTTTTTTAATAGATTTTATTGAAAGAAATTGCAATACAGGGTATCACATTAGTTGGTATACAACATTTTGAACATTTTACATATATAATTTTTGAACATTTTTCATATATATATTTACTTATATGTATATATATATATATATATATAAATACCAGTAGTCTATGCACATTTATATATAGGTGTAGAACCATAATAACCAGGGTGGGATATATGGTGTGACTTTTAGATGGACATATCCTGACGATATAACTGGATGGATCAACAGGGTGGGTCCTGCGGGAGCTACTGGTATCAAAAACAGAAAGAAAAAAAAAAAAAAAGGGGGGGGGGAGATGGATAGAATGGGGGGGGGGGAGTGGAAGCATACATCAGTCGGTTGAATGATTAAGTAGCTATAGAGTTACAGGAAGAAGAGAGAACGGGAGTGTCTTCCTCCTCAGGAGTGGTAATGGAAGTGTCATAGTAAGCGAATGAAGTGTTTTCGAAGTTTTGTAGTTCCTCTTGGGACAGAGTTGATTGCATGAAGGCCCACCATCTTGAGTAAAATCGTGTGTGGGGGAGTTCTTTTCTGAAGTCGGTATTGAGTTTGTCCCTGTGAAGCAAGGTTAGAAGTTCCCTTTTAAGTTGCGGGATCTGTGGGCAAAGAGAGGAGGTCCAGTTTGTAGAATTAGTCTTCTAGCTAGTAAGAGACTGATCAAGGCCCAGTCCTTATACGTATACGTAGGGTGGGTGATTGGGGACCACGGGAGCAGTTGGTCATCCCAGTATCCAAAGATGAGGAGTAGGGGGTCTTTAGGTATTTTTAACAGCGTTATTTTGAAGATGTAGGAGATGATTTGGTCCCAGAAAGTGGAGATGAAGGGGCATGACCAGAAACGGTGGGAAAGTGATGGCTTTGGCTGTCGACACATGGGGCAATTTGCTGCATCTTGGACAGTCTTGTCCGAGATGAAGGGTATGTAGGCGCGGTGCATAATCTTTAATTGAGTTTCTCTCCATACCTCATTGGGGGTCAGCTGAAGCGTTTTCTGGTACCCCTGAAGAACCTTTTCCACTATGTCTGAGTCAGGGAAATCCTTTCCCCAGTTTGCTACCGATGAGGAGGCAAGTGGGGGAGTAGTCCTTATCAAGAAAGGTTTATAGATATCCGAGATTTTATAGGAGTCCCTGTGGAGAAGTAAGTCTGTGATGGATGTCTGAAATCTCTTACTTTCCTCTCTGCATGAGTCTTTTATAAAGCTGACGCATTGTGCGTAGTGTAAAGTATGAGATGTGGGGAGAGAGAAAGTTTCTGCGATGACAGAGAAGTTATGAGGGCGTCCTGTTTCCAGATCACATAGGGTGGAAAAATGTGTGAGGCCTTTTTGTTGCCAAATAGCGAAGGGTTTGTATTCCAATCCCGGTGGGAAGCTGGGGTTTCCTTGAATCGGGAGATGTCTGGACATAAAGGGTGAAAGTTTCAGTGCTTTCCGTATTTCCCTCCAAGCTATGGCTGTGTCTCTAAGGAGAAGATTGTGTTGTATAGGTGGGGGAATTGATTTCCACCTGCAATGAAGTAATGCCACCAGGGAGTACGGTTGGGCCATTGAAGCTTCCATGGAGTAGTTAGAGCAGCGAGAAAGTTGCGATATCCAGTCTAGGCTTATCCTGAGTAGGCAAGAGAGGTTATATGTTCTGATATTTGGGAGACTAATCCCTCCTTCGCGTCTGGGAAGATACAGTTTAGCAAGGGCTATACGTGGTCTTTTGTTCCGCCAGAGAAATTTGGAGATGGCTTTGTTTAAGTTTTTGATATCTGCATGTTTAAGAAGTAATGGTATCGTTTGGAGAGGGTAAAGTAATCGAGCGAAACTGACCATTTTTATTAGGTGACATCTTCCCAGGAGCGAAAGGGGCAGATCCATCCAGTTATCCAATTCTTGAGAAATTCTTTTCAACAGTGGGGGATAGTTTAGATGGTATATAGAATGGGGCAGTCTTCCTATTTTAATGCCTAGATATGTTATGTGTGACTTGGCTACTGGAAAGTGTGAGTGTTGTGCCCAGCGAGGGACAGATAAAGTGCCTATGGGGAGAATTTCGCTTTTGCTGTAATTTATGCGGAGACCCGAGCAGAGTTTAAATTCATCAAAGATTGTTTTGATGGTGGACATGTCAGAGGAGGGGTTGGTTGAGAAAATTAGGATGTCATCGGCGAAGAGTGACGTGCGGAGTTCTTGGGATCCTATTTTGATGCAGTGTAATGGAGCCTCTAGAGTAAGGTATCTAGAGAGGGGTTCTAAGGCAATGTTAAAGAGGAGTGGGGATAGGGGGCAACCTTGTCTCGTGCCCTTGTAAAGGCGGAATTCCTCTGAGAGAAGGCCTGCCGCCACCAATCTGGCCGCGGGGGAGGCATACATGGCATGTACAAGGTGTTGGAAAGGGCCCGTAAAACCCATTTTTGATAGGGCCAGCGATAGCCATTCGAAGCTAACGTTATCGAAGGCTTTTTCCGCGTCCAGAGTGATGATGGCATTTGATTTTGGCTTGTTCCAGAGCCATCATTACCTTACGGATGTTCATAGTTGCTGTTCTCCCCTTCACAAAACCTGATTGGGCTGGGTGAATCAGAGAGGGAATGATGGTGGCAAGTCTGGAAGCTATTATTTTTGAGAGAATTTTAACGTCTAAATTTAGGAGTGAGATGGGTCGGTACGAACCCGGTTCTTGGGGGTCTTTGCCTTTTTTTGAAAGTAGTTTGACTATGGCCTGATTCCCAGTCGGTAAGTAGGGGCCACCAGTCGAGGTGAAGATTTAATTCCGGTTTATGATCAGGACTTTATGTTGTTTTTATGGTATGTTTGTATGTTATTTATTTTTTGGGGTAACACTAGAGAAAGTGGTGTATTTTTAGCATTTGGTAATTTGACTTTCTGTTATTTTAATCTGTGTTATTTAGTCTATGTTGTATGTTAATTGTATGGATGGTTTTATTTGTAGTGTAGTTTTAATTTGTTTTATTTGGTGCGGATGGGTGTTATTGGTAATTTTGTTGTGTTTTTGTATCTTGTTCTGTTCATTGTTGTGATCTTTGTGTTGTCTTTGTTGAGTGTGGTTGTGTCACGTAAATTTCCCAATTTCCTGTTTGGGATTAATAAAGTATTCTGTATTCTGTATAAGGATATAGTGTAGCTCAAACTTAGAGGTGAGTGGCCACCCACATAGTTGTTTGAAACACGTGGTGGATGTTATCCTCCATTGGATATCTTGGTTGTCACATGGGATCAGCTTTAAAGCAGAAGGAAAACATAGGATTTATGAACGTGTGTGCACTTACCGTATTTATCGGCGTATAACACACACTTTTTTCACCTGAAAATAGGGGGAAAATCGTGGGTGCATGTTATACGCCAACAGCGCACCTGGAGGGGGATGAGTGCTGCCGGAAATCACCGAGCCACCATCTCCTCTCCACTCGGCTCTCACGTCACACACACAGTCCCGCCACCGGCATTGGACCTGTGTTCTGTCTATCACAGGAGCTGGTCCAATGCTGATGGGGGTATGTGACTGAGAGCCGAGTAAACAGGAGATGACGGCTCTGTGATTTCCTGCGGGAGATGAGAGATGGTGAGCTGCATTGATGGGGGAGATGGGCACAGATCAGGCTGCAGATGGACGCATATCAGGCCGCAGATGGGTGCAGATCAGGCCTCAGATGGGCACAGATTAGGCCACAGATGGGCACAGATCAGGCCGCAGATGGGCGCAGATCAGTCCACAGATGGGCGCAGATCAGGCCGCAGATAGGCACAGATCAAGCTGCAGATGGGAGCAGATCAGGTCGCAGATGGGTGCAGATCAAGCTGCAGATGGGAGCAGATCAGGCTACAGATGGGCGCAGATAAGGCCGCAGATGGGCGCAGATCAGGCCGCAGATGGGCACAGATCAGGCCGCAGATGGGCGCAGATCAGTCCGCAGATGGGAGCAGATCAGGCTGCAGATGGGCGCAGATCAGGCTGCAGATGGGAGCAGATCAGGCAGCAGATGGGTGCAGATTAGGCTGCAGATGGGCGCAGATCAGGCTGCAGATGGGCGCAGATCAGGCTGCAGATGGGCGCAGATCAGGCTGCAGATGAGAGCAGATCAGGCAGCAGATGGGTGCAGATTAGGCTGCAGATGGGCGCAGATCAGGCTGCAGATGGGCGCAGATCAGGCTGCAGATGGGCGCAGACCAGTCTGCAGATGGGAGCAGATCAGGCCACAGATGGGAAGTAAACAAGTGGCTGAAGAGCTGGTGTAGTAAGGAGGGGTTTGGGTTCCTGGAGGACTGGGCCGACTTCTCAGTCGGTAACAGGTACTATAGAAGGGACGGACTGCACCTAAATGAGGAGGGTGCAGATCTGCTGGGAATGAAGGTGGCCAAAAAGTTAGAGGGGTTTTTAAACTAGGCGATGGGGGGGAGGGTCCAGAGACAGAGATAGCCAGTGCGGAAGATATTCCAGAGGGTAGTATTGGGTGCATTAGTGGTAGGTTAACCAAAGCACAAAAACACAAGGTGAGTATAGTAGCAAGTCCTAGTTGCAATTTTGAAACACCCAATACGAGGACAATATGCAACCGGTCTAAACTATGTGGCATGTTCACCAATGCCAGGAGCATGGCGGACAAGATGGGTGAACTAGAGATACTGTTGTACAAGGAGGATTTGGATTTTGTGGGAATTTCAGAGACCTGGTTCAACAGCTCTCATGATTGGCTGGCAAATATTCAAGGGTATACCCTATACCGCAAGGACAGAGAGGGTAAAAAAGGGGGAGGGGTATGCCTATATATCAAGAATAATGTACAAGTGAATGTGAGAGTTGACATCACTGAGGGAGCTAGAGAGGAGGTGGAATCCTTATGGGTAGAGCTCCAAAGGGATGAAGCTAAGGGGAAAATAATACTGGGAGTATGCTATAGGCCCCCTAACCTGAGGGAGGAAGTGGAGACGGATCTCCTATCACAAATTGGATTAGCAGCAAGGATGGGAAGTGTTATCATAATGGGGGATTTTAATTATCCAGACATAGACTGGGCGGAGGGAACCGCGCATTCATTTAAGGCTCGCCAGTTCCTTAATGTCTTGCAGGACAATTTTATGGGTCAGATGGTAGACGCACCAACTAGAAATAAAACATTACTGGATCTACTGATTACCAACAATACAGACATGATCACAGATGTGGAAATACAGGGGGAATTTAGGTAACAGCCATCACAGGTCAATTAGTTTCAGTATAAATCACACAAATAGGAAACATGAAGGGAACACAAAGACACTGAATTTCAAAAGAGCCAACTTCCCTAAACTACAAACCTTGCTAAAAGGCATAAATTGGGATAAAATATTAGGAACAAAGAATATGGAGGAGAGATGGGTTTGCTTTAAGAGCATATTAAATAAGGTCATTAGCCAATGTATCCCATTGGGTAATAAATTTAAAAGAGCGAACAAAAATCCTGGATGGCTTAACTCCAATGTAAAAATGCATATAAAAGCAAAGGAGAAGGCCTTCAAAAAATACAAGGTTGAGGGATCATCCTCAGCATTCAGACTTTATAAAGAATGCAATAAGAAATGTAAGGGTGCAATTAGGACGGCTAAGATAGAACATGAAAGACACATAGCGGAGGAGAGCAAAAAAAATCCCAAGAACTTCTTTAAGTATGTAAACAGTAAAAAAGGGAGGACAGACCATATTGGCCCCATAAAGAATGCGGAAGGACATCTGGTTACAAAGGATGGGGAGATGGCAAAGGTATTGAATGTATTCTTCTCCTCAGTCTTCACGAGTGAATCGGGGGGCTTCAGTAACCAAAACTGCAGTGTTTATCCTCATGACACAACACAGGAAGCACCTACATGGTTAACAGAGGACGGAATTAAAATTAGACTTGAGAAACTTAACATTAATAAATCACCGGGACCAGATGGCTTGCATCCGAGGGTACTTAGGGAACTCAGTCAGGTGATTGCCAGACCGTTGTTCCTAATTTTTACAGACAGTCTATTGACTGGAATGGTACCAGCTGATTGGAGAAAAGCCAGTGTAGCACCAATATTTAAAAAGGGCCCAAAAAACATCCCTGGGAATTACAGACCAGTTAGCCTAACATCAATAGTATGTAAACTCTTGGAGGGGATGATAAGGGACTATATACAAGATTTTAGTAATAAGAACAATATCATTAGCAGTAATCAGCATGGATTCATGAAGAATCGTTCTTGCCAAACCAATCTATTAACCTTCTATGAGGAGGTGAGTTGCCATCTAGATAAAGGAAGGCCCGTAGACGTGGTGTATCTGGATTTTGCAAAAGCATTTGACACAGTTCCCCATAAACGTTTACTGTACAAAATAAGGTCCGTTGGCATGGACCATAGGGTGAGTACATGGATTGAAAACTGGCTACAAGGGCGTGTTCAGAGGGTGGTGATAAATGGGGAGTACTCAGAATGGTCAGGGGTGGGTAGTGGGGTTCCCCAGGGTTCTGTGCTGGGACCAATCCTATTTAATTTGTTTATAAAAGATCTGGAGGATGGGATAAACAGTTCAATCTCTGTATTTGCAGACGATACTAAGCTAAGCAGGGCAATAACTTCTACGCGGCATGTGGAAACCTTGCAAAAAGACCTGAACAAATTAATGGGGTGGGCGACTACATGGCAAATGAGGTTCAAGGTAGAAAAATGTAAAATAATGCATTTGGGTGGCAAAAATATAAATGCAATCTATACACTGGGGGGAGAACCTCTGGGGGAATCTAGGATGGAAAAGGACCTGGGGGTCCTAGTAGATGATAGACTCAGCAATGACATGCAATGCCAAGCTGCTGCTAATAAAGCAAACAGAATATTGGCATTAAAAAGGGGATCAACTCCAGAGATAAAACAATAATTCTCCCGCTCTACAAGACTCTGGTCCGGCCGCACCTGTAGTATGCTGTCCAGTTCTGGGCACCAGTCCTCAGGAAGGATGTACTGGAAATGGAGCGAGTACAAAGAAGGGCAACAAAGCTAATAAAGGGTCTGGAGGATCTTAGTTATGAGGAAAGGTTGCGAGCGCTGAACTTATTCTCTCTGGAGAAGAGACGCTTGAGAGGGGATATGATTTCAATTTACAAATACTGTACTGGTGACCCCACAATAGGGATAAAACGTTTTCGCAGAAGAGAGTTTAATAAGACTCGGGGCCACTCATTACAATTAGAAGAAAAGAGGTTTAACCTTAAACTACGTAGAGGGTTCTTTAGTGTAAGAGCGGCAAGGATGTGGAATTCCCTTCCACAGGCGGTGGTCTCAGCGGGGAGCATTGATAGCTTCAAGAAACTATTAGATAATCACCTGAATGACCGCAACATACAGGGATATACAATGTAATACTGACATATAATCACACACATAGGTTGGACTTGATGGACGTGTGCCTTTTTTCAACCTCACCTACTATGATGGGCGCAGATCAGGCCGCAGATGGGCACAGATCAGACCACAGTTGGGCAAAGATCAGGCCACAGATGGGCACAGCTCAGGCCGCAGATGGGCACAGATCAGACCACAGATGGGCGCAGATTAGGCCACAGATGGGCACAGATCAGGCCGCAGATGGGCGCAGATCAGTCCGCAGATGGGCGCAGATCAGGCCGCAGATGGGTGCAGATCAAGCTGCAGATGGGAGCAGATCAGGTCGCAGATGGGCACAGATCAAGCTGCAGATGGGAGCAGATCAGGCTACAGATGGGTGCAGATCAGGCCACAGATGGGCGCAGATCAGGCCGCAGATGGGCACAGATCAGGCCGCAGATGGGCGCAGATCAGTCCGCAGATGGGCGCAGATCAGGCTGCAGATGGGCGCAGATCAGGCCCCAGATGGGCACAGATCAGGCCACAGATTGGCACAGATCAGGCCACAGATGGGCACAGATCAGGCCGCAGATGGGGGCGCAGATCAGGCTGCAGATGGGCGTAGATCAGGCCGCAGATGGGCACAGATCAGGCTGCAGATGGGCACAGATCAGGCCACAGGTGGGCACAGATCAGGCCACAGATGGGCACAGATCAGGCCGCAGATGGGGGCGCAGATCAGGCCGCAGATGGGCGCAGATCAGGCCACAGATGGGCGTAGATCAGGCTGCAAATGGGCACAGATTAGGCTGCAGATGGGCACAGATCAGGCTGCAGATGGGAGCAGATCAGGCCACAGATGGGTGCAGATCAGGCCACAGATGGGTGCAGATTAGGCTGCAGATGGGCGCAGATCAGGCTGCAGATGGGAGCAGATCAGGCCACAGATGGGCGCAGATCAGGCCACAGATGGGCACAGATCAGGCCACAGATGGGCACAGATCAGGCCACAGAGGGGCACAGATCAGGCCACAGATGGGCACAGATCAGGCCGCAGATGAGGGCGCAGATTAGGCTGCAGATTAGTTTATACTCGAGTCAAGCACTTTTCTGCAGCAGAGAATGACATTTTCCAAACTGACTTTGGGGCCCCGTATCTCGGAGGCACTTGTTGCTAGGAACCCCCAAATTTGGTGTGCAAACCCAGTGGAACTAGCACCCGAGATACGGGGCCCCAAAGTTGGTTCGGAAAATGTCATTCTCTGCTGCAGAAAAGTGCTTGACATTTTCCAAACCAAAATATTCTGCTAAGCAGGAACACAGATCTCTGTGTTCTCCCAGTCAGAGCAGCCTAACAAGACATGGGTTTATATGTCATGAGGGATCAATACACCGGATGTATGCAGAGTGATATTAATACCAACCGCACCAGTTAATCCATCTCTCTCTCGCTCGTGGATAAGGTATAAACAAAGAGGAAAGTTTGTCACATAGTATAAAACCGTGATGGCTTATTGAAAATATAAAATATAACAAGATGAGGATAAAATAATCCTGGATAAAAAACAAATCTGCAGATCGCAATGTAAACTAGCCTGGTGTGACTGAGCATAAACTCCACCCTACTCGTTTTGTCATAACTGAGGTCAGCCACGCCAGGCTAGTTTACATTGCGATCTACAGATTTTTTTTTAATCCAGGATTATTTTATCCTCATCTTGTTGGACTTGTTATATTTTATATTTTCAATAAATCATCGTGGTTTTATAGTATGTGGCGAACTTTCCTCTTTTTTATACCTTATCCACGAGTGAGAGAGATGGATTAACCGGCGTGGTTGGTATTAATATCACTCTGCATACATCTGGTGGATGGATCCCTCATGACGTATGAACCCATGTCTTGCTAGGCTCCTATAACGTGGAGTCTACCCATCCGGTAAGGGCACATCCTTTTCTTATCACGGTGGAAGGTGCATTTTGGGTCATCAGTTGTTTACCAGTTTTGAGACACAATTGTAAAGGATTGTTTCTTCACATTATTTGTTTGGAGATTTTAATGGACTGGTCATTGCTATTTATTATTTCATTGCTGTTATTCACATAGTTATAGTTATACTGTTATTCACAATTTTTTGTTTTTCAGAAAGACAAATGGCAATTCATATTGTGACAGTTAAAATCAGGCTCATCACATAGTAAGGGCTTCCGGTGGACAGTTTCACAGCAAGAGGGAACCTCAGACCAGAATAGAAACACTGGGTGGATGAATGGACACACCTGGAGGTCCAAAACTAGGGGGAACTTTAGTCAATAAATGAAGTCCTGATAGATCACTTCAGACTGGTCCCTTTTGTAGCTATAGCTACTGTAAAACATTAAAAATGAGTGCCTATCCTGTTTAAATTCCAGTAATACACTGTCTCACCCTGCTCTGCACACGTGCATTCTCTCTCTCATTTTCAGCACTGTGGCAAAATGTAGAGGCTGATCTTCTGACAGGCTAAAGATTTAATGCTGCTCAGGGGCTCTGGGCTTCAGAAAAATGGCCGCCTCCAGCAAGCAGAAACAAGAGCAATGATGAAAGCAAATTACAGCACACACTAATGTTCGTAGCATAGTTATTAATATGAAATGTGTGTTCTTTGCCAAAGAACATTCTGTTTTATCAAGTTGTTATGAGTAAACACTAGTAAATTGACAACTCACATGGAAAGTCCAGATATCAGGCTGGGAGACAGTTTAAATGAGGAAGTAGAAACAACAAGATGATGGATGGCTTCTGTGGAGTGCAGAGCAAACTATAAGTGAATTCATCGGCACGTCAGGGGGTGAAGTAATGCATTTCAAGGCTGCCCAAGCCTCTTTGTCAAAAGCCTAAAAGAGAAGTAAAGGATCCCCACCCCCCATTTATTCTTACCTAGGTGGATGCAGCAACTGTCCCCCGGTGTCTCTGCACTGAGAACCAAACAATCAAACATTGCCGATTACTCGGTTCTGAAAGCTCCCCGAGCAGAGAGCTGCTGACTGTCAACCAACAACTCTCTGCTCTGCCTCCTCCTTGCTCACTGGAGTGCTAGGCTGTGGAGGGGGCAAGGGCGGCTGGCTCAGACTCTCAGTGGCTTGCTGAGAGGCTGAGCAGGGTTTCAGTCCAGGCACCAGCCGGATCCAGACTTCCATTGTCGCGATGACGCGGTGCCTGGACTGATTTCTGTGATGTCAGCAGAGAGAGGACCTTAGCCCGCTCTCTGTTGAAAATGGGTCACTGGAGTACAGAACGCATTGCACTCCTGTCAACCATAGGAGAAGTACAGCCAAACAAGCTTTGGCTATACTAATCCTTTAAGAAATAGGCTTGGGCAACCTTAAAATGCATAGCCCCACCCCCTGACGTGCCAATGAAGTCACTTCCGGTCTGCTCTGCATCCCACAGAAGCCGTCCACCATCTTGTTAGTTTCCAGTTCAATCCAGGCTTTCCAGGCTACACGTTTTAGGAAGAGGCTCCCTGTTGTTGTGAGACTTACTACGTGATGAGCTGGATTTTAATGTTTACAATGTGGGTTGCCATTTGTCTTTTCATCACAATAAATATATTAATATAGTACACTCAGATTGCACCCTGCTGTTCTTCTGATTAGATCAGTGAGAAGTTGAGGGGAAAGTCCAATGTGGCAAAGAAATTGGCACAGAAATGTGGAATATGAGTTACCGGTAAGTAGACAAACACTTCACAATAGGTGTCACCATTAGAGAAATCTCATTATCGTGAGCCAAGGATACTTCTTGTGCCCCCAGTGTAGGCAAAGATCACATAATCTCTGGATACCTATAATATTATATGCTTCAAATTACTGAAGACTGTAGAAAGTTTTTATTTCAATGAATCTGACTCGGTCTGGTAGAGGATCAGCAAGGCACAACCATTGTTCAGCACTATTAAGCTTGTATATAACATGCTGCCACTATGTATACATTTCCATAAATTGCTGTATATACTGTATGTTTAAGAACATGAGTATGTATTGATAAGATTGTAAACATTAAAATGATCAGTTTCACATGTATAGTTTATCTAACAATCAATAGAAATCCATCTGTGTGTCCTTGTGGATTCCCTTAAATCCTAGATCCAAGCCATACATGGACCCCGACCTCTCTCCAAGTTGGAATACCCCTTTTACCATTCAACTGTCCATTGCCATAGTCTACACAGCCCTCTGAAGATCTGCAATGACTAGGGTCCTGCCTCATCCCAAGGTTGATGAGTATTCGTCTGACTTGGTCAGAAGTAAGACTGAGTGAAATCGGGAGTTTCTGCTTCCCTGAAATTTCAACAAAAATTTTGAGATTTCACCATTTTGGTGCATTGAATTAAAGTCAGTAGGAAAGGCAAAATGAATGTGCTTTTAGGGGGAATAATAATTTTAGTTTTTAGTGTTTGGGAAAGCTCCTTTCACCTCTCCTAGACCTGTTATTGACCAAAAAGAAATATAAATTTGGTAAAACTTTGCCAACAGCTTAATCAATTTACCAAAATCACTGCACTTGCACCGAGTAAAAGTTAATCCCTCATGCACAGCCTGGGCCTAGGATCCAAGGGACAGATATAAAGGTGAAGTAGTTGGAGACATCACAAAATGTGGCACTGCATTGGAAGTGTTATAGGTTGACTTGCTATAAATTTTGTATCGGTTACATACCTGGTGCTTGGCCAGCTGTGAAGGTCACCACCGATGTACTGGACAAAATCAGCAAGATTACGAGGGGTTTAGACATGTTGGTTGTTTTTTCAGCAGGTTCAGACCCAGCAGTGATGGCTCCTGGAGAGTCTTCCCTTACCTGAGATACAATGGTTTCATCTCACGCACCCTTATTTATCACTTTTAGAAGGAAGTAAAAATTCAGAAGGCCATCTGATATTGATCACTGAGTATACAGAGGCACATAACTTTCTTTTTATGTTTTATAATCTCTCAGAATTCGAATATGTTTCTTGTGTGTTTTTTTATTACCTTTGGTTATCCATTGAAAGTTGAAAGTTTTTAAGAGTTTGTAGATGTCGATCTGTCTTGTAGATATTATTTCTAAATACCGGTCTCTGTTTACTGTACAGTGAGAAGAAAGTCTGTGATTTCTATAAAGACTCTGCTGTAAAATTTACAGTTTTATTGGCCTATACACTTTTTTTTAAAGTGGGAGCCAGAAGGGTTGTTCAGCATTCTCCAACTACCCCATAAAATGAAGCCTAGATGAAGGACTGAACTGTTGAGCAGACAAGCTGAACATCTGTGCGAATCTCAAAATAAATTCAATAGTATTTATTTGTGCTTCTCCTATTTTAAATGGTGCATTGTATCCTCCAGCTGTTAGGGGGGCTCTCCATTGTAGCAAAGGCTTAACATTGCAATGCGTCCCTCTTGGCTGCTCTGGGCTGTTCAAACTGCAAACATAAGCAGTGCTCTCTTCCCTGCTCCAGCTAAGCTCAGTTAGCTGCCAATCCTGGTCTTTCAAACTGTGCACATGGGCGCTGCACACTCTCCTTCCTGCTCAACCAGAGTAAGAGAGCATGAACTGCACCTACATGCGGTGTAAACTGCTGGAGTGGCTGTGTCCACTAGGGGGTGCATTTGCACCTGCAGCTGTTGGGGGCTTCTTCACAAAAACAACAGACTCATCAATCCCATCCCATCTTGATGTTTGAAGGACAGGCTGGACATTACAATTGTGTCCCCCCCAGTGGCCGTTCCAGTCCATTCCAACTGTGTGCATGCACAGTGTGCTCTCTCCTTCTGTAGGTGAGCTCAGATACAACTAAGGCCCTTCTCCCCCAATGGCTCAGTTTGGCCGGGCGGCCTGCTCTAGGAAGAGTCCTGGTGGTTCCAAACTTCTTCCATTTATGAATGATGGAGGCCACTGAGCTCATTGGGACCTTCAATGCTGCAGAAATTTTTCTGTACCCTTCCCCCGATCTGTGCCTCCATACAATCCTCTGCGATCTACACACAAATCCTTGGACTTCATGGCTTGGCTTGTGCTCTGAAATGCACTGCTACCTGTGGGATCTTATATAGACAGGTGTGTGCCTTTCCAAATCATGTCCAATCACCTGCATTTACCACAGGTGGACTCCAATAAAGTTATAGAAACATCTCAAGGATGGTCAGTGGAAACAGGATGAACCTGAGCTCAATTCTGAGTGTCATGGCAAAGGCTTTGATACTTATTTACGTGGGAGGAGTCTGTGATACCTATGTACATGGGAGGAGTCTATGAAACTTATGTACATGGGAGGAGCCTGTGATACTTATGTACATGGGAGGATCCTGTGATACTTATGTACATGGGAGGAGCCTATGATACTTGTGTACATGGGAGGAGTCTGTGATACTTATGTACATGGGAGGAGTCTGTGATACTTGTGTACATGGGAGGAGCCTGTGATACTTATGTACATGGGAGGAGCCTGTGATACTTATGTACATGGGAGGAGCCTGTGATACTTCTGTACATGGGAGAAGCCTGTGATACTTATGTACATGGGAGGAGTCTGTGATACTTATGTACATGGGAGGAGTCTGTGATACTTATGTACATGGGAGGAGCCTGTGATACTTATGTACATGGGAGGAGCCTGTGATACTTATGTACATGGGAGGAGCCTGTGATACTTATGTACATGGGAGGAGCCTGTGATACTTATGTACATGGGAGGAGTCTGTGATACTTATGTACATGGGAGGAGCCCGTGATACTTATGTACATGGGAGGAGTCTGTGATACTTATGTACATGGGAGGAGCCTGTGATACTTATGTACATGGGAGGAGCCTGTGATACTTATGTACGTGGGAGGAGCCTGTGATACTTATGTACATGGGAGGAGTCTGTGATACTTATGTACATGGGAGGAGTCTGTGATACTTATGTACATGGCAGGAGTCTGTGATACTTATGTACATGGGAGGAGCCTGTGATACTTATGTACATGGGAGGAGTCTGTGATACTTATGTACATGGAAGGACTCTGTGATACTTATGTACATGGGAGGAGCCTGTGATACTTATGTACATGGGAGGAGCCTGTGATACTTATGTACGTGGGAGGAGCCTGTGATACTTATGTACATGGGAGGAGTCTGTGATAGTTATGTACATGGGAGGAGCCTGTGATACTTATGTACATGGGAGGAGCCTGTGATACTTATGTACATGGGAGGAGCCTGTGATACTTATGTACGTGGGAGGAGCCTGTGATACTTATGTACATGGGAGGAGTCTGTGATAGTTATGTACATGGGAGGAGCCTGTGATACTTATGTACATGGGAGGAGCCTGTGATACTTAAGCACATGGGATTTTTTTCATTTTTTATCTTTAATATTTGCAAAAATTTCTAAAAAACTTATTTTATTATGGGGGATTGTTTGTAGAATTTTGTAAAAAAATAATGAATTTAATCCATTTTGGAATAAGGCTGTAACATAACAAAATGTGGAAAAAGTGAAGCACCGTAAATACTTTCTGGATGCTCTGTACAGCAGCACGACTATGACTGTATGGATTACATGAACAAAAAAAAATCATTTTTGCAAGACAATATCCTCCAAAGAAAGGCGTTTCCTAAAATATACTGTACATATAGTACTTTGCTATCTTAAAGTCATTGCAAAGTCTCATTTTCTTTAAAGAAAAAAAATTACAAACATGTTACACTTCCCTCCTCTGTTGCAGTTGGATTTGTACAGAGTAGCCCCGATCCTCCTCTTCTTGCGTTCCTCTTTGGTGCTCCTGGCCCCTCCCTCCTGTTGAGTGCCCCCCACAGCAAGCAGCTTTCTTAGGGGGCACCTGAGCCGAGTCACAGCTCTGTGTGTCCATTCAGACATGGAGCGGTGCCATGGCCCTGCCCCCTCTCTCTCCTGATTGGCTGACCGATTTTGATTGACAGCAGCGGGAGCCAATTGTGCCTCGCTGCTGTCTCAGCCAATGAGGAGGGGAGTCCCGGGCTGCTTAAAGACAGGCTCAGGTAAGTATTAGGGGGGTGCTGGGGGTGGGGGTGCTGCACACGGAAGGTTTTTTTTATCTTAATGCATAGAATGTACCTTATGCTTTTACAACCACTTTAACGACTTGACGACCGCCTCGCGCTGATATACGTCAGCA
This sequence comes from Aquarana catesbeiana, assembly GCF_042186555.1. NCBI lineage: Eukaryota > Metazoa > Chordata > Amphibia > Anura > Ranidae > Aquarana > Aquarana catesbeiana. The sequence goes on along the minus strand of NC_133329.1, from coordinate 6,211,019 downwards.
GAATGGCACGGTACCTGGTACGTGATTGCCTTCCCACGGGTGGGGGGTCCGATCTGACACCCCCCTCAGTGCCTGAGGCGGTCGCCGTTGGTCTGGGAGCGTTCAGTGATGAGGGGGAGGCCATCCGATCGTGGCCCCTCCCTCGCGATCGCTCCCAGCCAATGAAAATCCTCCCCTGCCTGTGTGTAATACACACAGGCAGAGGATGTGATGTCATCTCTCCTCGGCTCGGCAGTTTCCGTTCCGGCGCGGAGGAGAGAAGACTGAAATGTAAGTGCACCAACACAAACACACTCAGTAGAACATGCCAGGCACACAAAACACCCCCGATCGCCCCTCCCCCCCGTCACACTGACACCAAGCAGTTTTTGTTTTTTTCTGATTACTGCATGGTGTCAGTTTGTGACAGTTACTGTGTTAGGTCAGTTAGGGTTAGCCCCCTTTAGGTCTAGGGGAGCCCCTTAACCCCCCCAATAAAGTTTTAACCCCTTGATCACCCCCTGTCACCAGTGTCGCTAAGCGATCATTTTTCTGATCGCTGTATTAGTGTCGCTGGTGACGCTAGTTAGGAACGTAAATATTTAGGTTCGCCGTCAGCATTTTATAGTGTCAGGGACCCCCATATACTACCGAATAAATGTTTTAACCCCTTGATTGCCCCCTAGTTAACCCTTTCACCACTGATCACCGTATAACCGTTACGGGTGACGCTGGTTAGTTCGTTTATTTTTTATAGTGTCAGGGCACCCGCCGTTTATTACCGAATAAAAGTTTGGCCCCCTAATCGCCCGGCGGTGATATGCGTCGCCCCAGGCAGCGTCAGATTAGCGGCAGTACCGCTAACACCCACGCACACAGCATACACCTCCCTTAGTGGTATAGTATCTGAACAGATCAATATCTGATCCGATCAGATCTATACTAGCGTCCCCAGCAGTTTAGGGTTCCCAAAAACGCAGTGTTAGCGGGATCAGCCCAGATACCTGCTAGCACCTGCGTTTTGCCCCTCCACACAGCCCAGCCCAGCCAAGTGCAGTATCGATCGATCACTGTCACTTACAAAACACTAAACGCATAACTGCAGCGTTCACAGAGTCAGGCCTGATCCCTGCGATCGCTAACAGTTTTTTTGGTAGCGTTTTGGTGAACTGGCAAGCACCAGCGGCCTAGTACACCCCGGTCATAGTCAAACCAGCACTGCAGTAACACTTGGTGACGTGGCGAGTCCCATAAGTGCAGTTCAAGCTGGTGAGGTGACAAGCACAAGTAGTGGTTTTTGCATTGGTGAATGTTTTGAATGCTACCATTCACTAGTTGAGTATTAGCGTAGGGTACAGCATTGCACAGACTAGGACACACTTTCACAGGGTCTCCCAAGATGCCATCGCATTTTGGGAGACCCGAACCTGGAACCGGTTACAGTTATAAGAGTTACAGTTACAAAAAAAAGTGTAAAAAAAAAAAAACACAAAAAATATATATATAAAAAAAATAGTTGTCGTTTTATTGTGCTCTCTCTCTCTATTCTCTCTCTATTGTTCTGCTCTTTTTTACTGTATTCTATTCTGCAATGTTTTATTGTTATTATGTTTTATCATGTTTGCTTTTCAGGTATGCAATTTTTTATACTTTACTGTTTACTGTGCTTTATTGTTAACAATTTTTTGTCTTCAGGTACGCCATTCACGACTTTCAGTGGTTATACCAGAATGATGCCTGCAGGTTTAGGTATCATCTTGGTATCATTCTTTTCAGCCAGCGGTCGGCTTTCATGTAAAAGCAATCCTAGCAGCCAATTAGCCTCTAGACTGCTTTTACAAGCAGTGGGAGAGAATGCCCCCACCCACCATCTTCCGTGTTTTTCTCTGGCTCTCCTGTCTCCTGAGAATGCAGCCGGTGATTCAGCCAGCTGACCATAGAGCTGATCAGAGACCAGAGTGGCTCCAAACATCTCTATGGCCTAAGAAACAGGAAGCTACGAGCATTTTATGACTTAGATTTCGCCGGATGTAAACATCGCCATTGGGAAATTGGGGAAGCATTTTATCACACCGATCTTGGTGTGGTCAGATGCTTTGAGGGCAGAGGAGAGATCTAGGGTCTAATAGACCCCAATTTTTTCAAAAAAGAGTACCTGTCACTACCTATTGCTATCATAGGGGATATTTACATTCCCTGAGATAACAATAAAAATGATTAAAAAAAAAAAATGAAAGGAACAGTTTAAAAATAAGATAAAAAAGCAAAAAAATAATAAAGAAAAAAAAGCACCCCCTGTCCCCCCCTGCTCTCGCGCTAAGGCGAACGCAAGCATCGGTCTGGCGTTAAATATAAACAGCAATTGCACCATGCATGTGAGGTATCACCGCGAAGGTCAGATCGAGGGCAGTAATTTTAGCAGTAGACCTCCTCTGTAAATCTAAAGTGGTAACCTGTAAAGCCTTTTAAAGGCTTTTAAAAATGTATCTATTTTGTTGCCACTGCACGTTTGTGCGCAATTTTAAAGCATGTCATGTTTGGTATCCATGTACTCGGCCTAAGATCATCTTTTTTATTTCATTAAACATTTGGGCAATATAGTGTGTTTTAGTGCATTAAAATTTTAAAAAGTGTGTTTTTTCCCCAAAAAATGCGTTTGAAAATCGCTGCGCAAATACTGTGTGAAAAAAAAAAAAAATGAAACACCCACCATTTTAATTTGTAGGGCATTTGCTTTAAAAAAATATATAATGTTTGGGGGTTCAAAGTAATTTTCTTGCAAAAAAAAATAATTTTTTCATGTAAACAAAAAGTGTCAGAAAGGGCTTTGTCTTCAAGTGGTTAGAAGAGTGGGTGATGTGTGACATAAGCTTCTAAATGTTGTGCATAAAATGCCAGGACAGTTCAAAACCCCCCCAAATGACCCCATTTTGGAAAGTAGACACCCCAAGCTATTTGCTGAGAGGCATGTCGAGTCCGTGGAATATTTTATATTGTGACACAAGTTGCGGCAAAGAGACAAATTTTTTTTTTTGCACAAAGTTGTCACTAAATGATATATTGCTCAAACATGCCATGGGAATATATGAAATTACACCCCAAAATACATTCTGTTGCTTCTCCTGAGTACGGGGATACCACATGTGTGGGACTTTTTGGGAGCCTAGCCGCGTACGGGACCCCGAAAACCAAGCACCGCCTTCAGGCTTTCTAAGGGCGTAAATTTTTGATTTCACTCTTCACTGCCTATCACAGTTTCGGAGGCCATGGAATGCCCAGGTGGCACAAAACCCCCCCCAAAGGACCCCATTTTGGAAAGTAGACACCCCAAGCTATTTGCTGAGAGGTATAGTGAGTATTTTGCAGACCCCACTTTTTGTCACAAAGTTTTGAAAATTGAAAAAAGAAAAAAACATTTTTTTCTTGACTTTCTTCATTTTCAAAAACAAATGAGAGCTGCTAAATACTCACCATGCCTCTCAGCAAATAGCTTGGGGTGTCTACGTTCCAAAATGGGGTCATTTGGGGGGGTTTGTGCCACCTGGGCATTCCATGGCCTCCGAAACTGTGATAGGTAGTGAAGAGTGAAATCAAAAATTTACACCCTTAGAAAGCCTGAAAGCAGTGATTGGTTTTCGGGGCCCCGTACTCGGCTAGGCTCCTAAAAAGTCCCACACATGTGGTATCCCCATACTCAGGAGAAGCAGCTAAACGTATTTTGGGGTGCAATTCCACATATGCCCATGGCCTGTGTGAGCAATATATCATTTAGTGACAACTTTGTGCAAAAAAAAAAAAAACATTCCCGCAACTTGTGTCAAAATATAAAATATTCTATGTACTCAACATGCCTCAAAGCAAATAGCTTGAGGTGTCCACTTTCCAAAATGGGGTCATTTGGGGGGGGTTGTGCCATCTGGGCATTTTATGGCCTTCAAAACTGTGATAGGTAGTGAGGATTAAAATAAAAAATGTACGCCCTTAGAAATCCTGAAGGCGGTGCTTGGTTTTCGGGGTCCCGTACGCGGCTAGGCTCCCAAAAAGTCCCACACATGTGGTATCCCCGTACTCAGGAGAAGCAGCTGAATATATTTTGGGGTGCAATTCCACATATGCCCATGGCCTGTGTGAGAAATATATCATTTAGTGACAACTTTTTGTAATTTTTTTTTTGTCATTATTTAATCACTTGGGACAAAAAAAAAAAATCAATGGGCTCACCATGCCTCTCAGCAATTTCCTTGGGGTGTCTACTTTCCAAAATGGGGTCATTTGGGGGGGTTTTGTACTGCCCTGCCATTTTAGCACCTCAAGAAACGACATAGGCAGTCATAAACTGAAAGCTGTGTAAATTCCAGAAAATGTACCCTAGTTTGTAGACGCTATAACTTTTGCGCAAACCAATAAATATACGCTTATTGACTTTTTTTTACCAAAGACATGTGGCCGAATACATTTTGGCCTAAATGTGTGACTAAAATTGAGTTTGTTGGATTTTTTTAACAAACAGTAGAAAATATCATTTTTTTTCAAAATTTTCGGTCTTTTTCCGTTTATAGCGCAAAAAATAAAAACGGCAGAGGTGATCAAATACCATCAAAAGAAAGCTCTATTTGTGGGAAGAAAAGGACGCAAATTTCATTTGGGTACAGCATTGCATGACCACGCAATTAGCAGTTAAAGCGACGCAGTGCCAAATTGGAAAAAGTCCTCTGGTCCTTAAGCAGCATAATGGTCCTGTCCTTAAGTGGTTAATCATTGACAAAAATGTTGCTAAAAAAAATATATATATATTTTTTCAAAAGAGGGTGTACGGGTAAGAGATTTAGCATCATCACCCAAGATCCACACAACATTCACTGAAAATTCACACAGTTTACATAAGAAAATGGTGTGAACCTTGGGTGAAAACATTGATAAATAGACCTCTCAATATAATTCAATAAGTATTTATGTCCTTTGCGTCAACTTACATTTAGATGAATAGAATGAGCACCACCACTAGGTGGCAGCAGTTTAAAAAAAAAAAAAAAACGTAAGTGACTTCCAGATTCCTATTTACAAAACCACATACACTATATTACCAAAAGTATTGGGACGCCTGCCTTAACACGCACATGAACTTTAACGGCTTCAATATCGGGCACTTTCCTCCCCCCTTCCATACACATCCCCCCTTCCATACACATATGGCATTTTGTTTCCCACAAATAGAACTAAAAAAGACCAAAAATCTTGAAAAAAAAAATCTTTGTTTGTGTCAGAAAATTTTAGTAAAAAAGTAATTTTCTCCTTCACTAATGGGCACTGATGAGGCAGCACAGATGAGGCGGCACTAATATGCAATAGGAATAACTCAGCTTATGGACAATATACCAACAGTATAGCACCACATCCCTTAGTTACCGTATATACTGTAGTATAAGCCGAGTTTTTCAGCACTTTTTTTGTGCTGAAAATGCCCCCCTCGGCTTATACTCGAGTCAAGCACTTTTCTGCAGCAGAGAATGACATTTTCTGAACCATCTTGGTGCTAGGAACCTCAAATTTGATGTGCAAACCCAGTGGAACTACAACATATCCAAAGCTGGGGGTCCTAGCACCAAGTGGCCCTGAGACTCTCTGCTGCAGGAAAGTGCTTGACATTTTCCGATCCGACTTTGGGACCCCTTATCTTGGGGCCACCTGGTGCTAGGAACCCCAGCTGGATATGTTGTAGTGCTAGTTCCACTGGGTTTGCACACCAAATTTGGGGTTCCTAGCACCTAGTGGCCCCGAGATACAAGGCCCCAAAATCCGTCAACTGTGTCCATCTGCAGCAATGTCATTTCGGAACCCTTAGCATCCAGGGACCCCAAATTTTGGCTGCAGCCAGGGGGCATCTAGGAACCCTTAACTACTGAGTTTGAAGTTCGGGGGACCTATGGCTGCAAATGGGCACAGTGAGGCTGCAAATGGGCACAGTGAGGCTGCAAATGGGCATTGTTGACCCTCTTTTCCACTTACAGTAGCTGCACATTTCTCACCCTCGTCTTATACTCGAGTCAATACGTTTTCCCAGTTTTTTTGTGGTAAAATTAGGTGCCTCGGCTTATATTCGGGTCGGCTTATACTCGAGTATATACGGTAACTGCTTGCTGAACAACCACCGTCATTATACTGCGGCAGGTCGGCCCTCCTGTGCAAACTGCCATAGGTCTACGTCAGTCCATGCATGTGCTATATACTCAATGTCTGCCGGCAACCCCACAATCGCGGTATATGGAGGCAGAACCGGGATCAACAAGGCGATTCCCCATTCTGCCAGATGACATGTCAGATTTCCACCATTACCAGTAAAACAATAAAAAAAAAGTCCCTAAATCTATCCCATAGTTTGTAGACGCGACAAGTTTTGTGCAAACCAATCAATATACGCTTATTGCGATTTTTTCTTACCAAAAATATGTAGAAGAATACATATCGGCCTAAACTGAGGAAGACATTTGTTTTTTTATATATTTTTTGGGGGATATTTATTATAGCAGAAAAAAATAAAAACCACAGAGGTGATCAAATACCACCAAAAGAAAAGCTCTATTTGTGGGGAAAAAAGGACATAAATTTTGTTTAGGTACAGCGTCGCACGACTGTGCAATTGTCAATTAAAGTGATGCAGTGCCGTATCGCAACAAAAATGGCCTGGTCATTAAGGGGGAAAATCCTTCCGGTCCCTAAGTGGTTAAGTTTTAATATTTGAAGATTGTGGGCTTTTTTTAGGTGCGTATTAAATCAAGCAAGAAAATATTATTAAAATATATGAATTTCATGAATACACTTTAAAAGATAAATGTTTCATAATAGCAGCACATTACAAAAGACTCATACAATTCAGTCCTTTATAGGTACAGCAGTTATTTAAAAATAACAAACATCTTAACGGCTCTGTAATGGTTTTGCACCTCTTCTCGGGTCCCACACCCACTCTCCTGGCCTCTCCCTCCTGCCAAGTGCCCCCCACAGCAAGCCTTTTGCTTTGGGGGCACCTGAGCCGCTGCTCTGTGTATCCATTCATACACAGAGCTGCGGTTTGGCCCCGCCCCCTCTTTCTCCTCATTGGCTCATTGACTTTCATTGACAGCAGTGGGAGCCAATGGCGCCACACTGCTGTCTCAGCAGTGGCAGCCTGTCCATTAAGGGCGCACGGGCGCCACACCCTCTGTCACGCCACCCCCCTATATAGCATGAATCTGTCCATGGCCACTGTAGCCACCCTCTATTCAGGCGTCCGGCCCCTTTTTGGACGCTGGGTGCCTGAATTACAGCGTTGGGGGGGTTTGAAGCACCTGAATCACAGTGGCTGCATATTATGGGCACAGAAGCTGCATTTTATGGGCACAGAGGCTGCATGTGATGTGCACAGAGTGTGCATATGATGAGCACAGTGGCTGCATATGATGGGCACAGGCTGCATATTATGGGTACAGAGGCTGCATATAATGGGCACAGGCTGCATATTATGGGCACAGAGGCTGCATATGATGGGCACAGGCTGCATATTATGGGCACAGAGGCTGCATTTGATGGGCACAGAGGCTGCATATTATGGGCACAGAGGCTGCATATGATGGGCACAGAGGCTGCATGTGATGTGCATAGAGGCTGCATTTGATGGACACAGGCTGCATATTATGGGCACAGAGGCTGCATATGATGGGCACAGAGGCTGCATATGATGGGCACAGAGACTGAATATGATGGGCACAGAGACTGCATATGTTGGGCACAGAGGCTGAATATGATGGGCACAGAGACTGCATATGTTGGGCACAGAGGCTGAATATGATGGGCACAGAGGCTGCATATGTTGGGCACAGAGGCTGAATATGATGGGCACAGAGGCTGCAAATGTTGGGCACAGAGGCTGCATATGATGGGCACAGAGGCTTCATATGATGGGCACAGAGGTTTTATATAATGGGCACAGAGGTTTTATATGATGGGCACAGAGGTTTTATATGATGGGCACAGGCTGCATATGATGGTCACAGGCTGCATATTGTGGTTACAGAGGCTGCATTTTATGAGCACACTGGCTGCAATTGATGTTTTTTTTTAGAATTTTTCAGTTTATATGCGCTCCCACAAAAAATGTTGAACACCACCAGCCACGGTGTCTCAGCCAATCTGGAGGGAGAGTCCAAGGCAGCTCAGATGCTCCTGCAACATCACTGGATCTAGAGGGGGCTCAGGTATGTATTAGGGGGGCTGAGGGGGGAGTTGCACACAGAAGGATTTTTATCCTAATGCATAGAATGCAGCTTCTGTCTTTACAACTCCTTCAAATCATCACAAACATATAGACCTATTATCAATCTTTAGAGTATTTTTCATTATGAAAATATATACCGATTAACTACAAATTCATTTATCAATAGATAGCAATTAAATAATTGATTTGTTAATTAGATATTACTTTTAGATTGTAAGCTTTAACACTCAGGGCCCTCTGATTCCTTCTTTATTGAATTGTATTGTAATTGTACTCTCTGCCCTCATTTTGTAAAGCACTGTGCAAACTGTTGGCGCTATATAAATCCTGTATAATAATAATAATAATAATAATAATAATAATAATAATAATAATAATAAAGGTACCATTGATTTAGTGTGTATCAGCTAGACATGTGCAATTCATTTTGTTCCGAATTTGTTTTTTAACTAATTTTGACAAATTAGTTAATTCGGAAACATCTGAATTAAAGAAAACACATTTAACAAATTTTTCCTAAATATTCGCAAATTCGAAAATCTGAAATAATAACAAACTATTAAATTATAGGTATTGGAATTTCCTTTCGAATTTGACTGTTAGTGAATGTAATGAATACAAAATTATCCGAAATAACGAATGCCGCATCTAAAAAAAGGGAGCATAACACATTAATAATAATAAATAACAATAATAATAAAAACTTTTATTATTATTATTTATTATTAATTTGTTCCATTACATTTGTTTAGATGTGGCATTCGTTATTTCGGATAATTTGTAACTTCGGATAAATTTGTATTCGTTATGTTCACTAACAGCCAAGTTTTAAAGGAAATTCCAATACCTATAACTTAATAGTTAGTTATTATTAGTTAGTTAGTTTTATTTAGAATTTTTGGATTTTCGCTTTTTCGAATTTTCATTTTTTCTTTCTTATTTTCGGATTTTTGCGAATTCACAATTTTTTGAATTTACAAATTTACGAATTTTCAAATTTACTAATTTAGGAATCTTCAAATCTATGAGTTTTCGAATTTACAAATAATAATACATTTTTTTTATTATTATTATTAATATGTTCTGTTCCATTTGTTTAGATGCAGCATCCGTTATTTCGGATAATTCGTAACTTTGGATAAATTCGTATTTGTTATGCTCACTAACAGCAAATTTGAAAAGCAGATAACTGTATTTTAATAGTTAGTTATTATTATTAGTTAGTTATTATTTAGAATTTTTGAGTTTTCTTTATTTCGAATTATCGGATTTTCCAAAATTGACAAAATTACAATTTTTCTAAATTTACAAATTTACGAATTTACAATTTTTATAATTTAAATATTTATGAATTTACAACTTTCCGAATTTACCAATTTACGAATTTTCAAATTTACAAATCTATGAATCTACAAAACCACAAATGTTTGAATTTACAAATTGCGATCATAATGAATGACCCAAAAAACAGTAAAAAAAAAACAAATGAAACAAAAATGAACACATTTTTCGGCAGTGCAAATGTCTACTATCAGCTAATCATGGAACCTGTGCTGGGTTCTGGGAGCAATATGAAACCCTAAAGATTAAAAAAACATATCAGAATAACATTTTGTTGTAGTAAAACCACTCCCTATATAAAGAGTCCAGTCTTTCAATGAATATGGGCAGTGGTCCCCCATTCCACCGGGAGTGGTGGACTGTACCAGACTTCGGAGGAATGAGGAACAAGATACGTATTTCTGATTATTTTGCACCCTCTGGACAAAACCAGAATTTAATGCTTGCATTGGTTTAGCTTTATTGCTGTGAATATAAAGGTTTATTTGTGTTCCTAACAAGCACATATAAAAAGATGCATGCACACATTTATGGGAATGCTTGATGAGCCTGGCAAAGTTAACAATGATGAGTTTACTAGCCTATTCTATCCATGTTATTGGTAACCGTTAGAGTGTCAATGAACTGGGCACATGGTTCCTTGTTTGGGGGGTTAAGAAGACTTGCCTTGGGAAAGTGAAACAAGCCTGTGTTACAATTATCACAGCCTTCAATACTATCTACCCCCCACTAGAGGGAGGCTCAAACCTAGTTTTCTGGACACACGCAGGCAAATACATCATCTGCACGTAATCTTGTGCACTCTAATGCCGCGTACACACGGTCGGACTTTTCGCCAACAAAGCCATGGATTTTTTTCCGAAGAATGTTGGCTCCAACTTGTCTTGCATACACACGGTCACATCAATGTTGGCCAACAATTGCGAACGCGGGAACGCGGTGACGTACAACGAGCCAAGAAAGATGAGGTTCAATAGCCAGTGCGGCTCCTTCTGCTTGATTCTGAGCATGCGTGGAACTTTGTGCGTCGGAATTGTGTACACACGCTCGGACTTTTCGACAACAAAGTGAAGTTGGCACTTCCACCTTTCCCACTACTAGGGATGAGCCGAACACCCCCCGGTTCGGTTCGCATCCAGAACATGCGAACGGACCGAAAATTTGCGTGAACATTCGAACACTGTTGAAATCTATGGATTCGAATGTGAGAAATCAAAAGTGTGAATTTTTTTTTTTTTTAATTTAAGATTTTTATTGTATTTTTAAAGAGAGAAATAGAAAAATACAGAAACATCGCCAATTGGGCATACCCTGGCGTCTTAGCATGTACATAAATGGCAGTGAGAAAAGAGCTTATTTAAAGGGGTTGTAAAGATAAAAATTTTTTCACCTTAATGCATTCTATGCATTAAGGTGAAAAAACTTTTGACAGTACCGCCGCCTCCAGCCCCCCCGTTTTACTTACCTGACGCCTCGAATCTTCGCTGCTCGTCCTCATTGCAGCTCAGCCTGGTCGCTGATTGGCTGCAGTGGATGGATTGAAAGCAGCGCAGCCATTGGCTCGCGCTGCTGTCAATCACATCCGATGACGCGGCGCGCCGGGGGGCAGGGCCGAGTGATACAGCGAGCGGCTATAGCCGCCGGCTGTATCACGGGAGCGCGCCCGCAAGCACTCACCACCATGCGAGGGAGCTCGCATTAAGGTGGTAAATGCTTGCGGGGAGGAGCTGAAACAGCCGCCGAGGGACCCCAGAAGACCAGGTTCGGGGCCACTCTGTGCAGAACGAGCTGCACAGTGAAGGTAAGTATGATATGTTTGTTATTTTTTTTTTTTTTAAAAATTACCTTTACAACCCCTTTAAGTGCAGTTTTGATTGGTCTAAAGCAAAAACAATCAATGAATAATAAGTAAACAAGCATACTACAAATAACTATGGTAGCATAAAGTATTCCTGTACTAATAGGCTAAGTAGTGGGTGGGGGGGGACACCTGTGTGTAACCTAAATCATGTTGTAGCATTGTAACCTATATTACATGTTTTAGTAAAATGTCCGTGAGACCATTTTAGGATAGGGGGGGCTGGTGTATAAGCTAGCCATGCTAGGGGCTGGACCATTACAACAGTGGTGTACTTCTAGTGTCCAAAATCCAAGGGTGCCAATTTCTATTAAAGCGCTTGATGGACATGTTGGCTTTGTCAAAAGAGAATTCCATCTGAAAGTGTTGGTTAAGTAGGTTGATGGTATCTTTAAGTAATGGTGGGTCAGTTGATTTCCACTTTTTTGCGATTGTCAGTCTTGCAGCAATGAGAATATGTGTGACCATTGTTTGCCGATGGGTGGGCAGTGTTGGGATGGAGAGACCTAGGAGTAGGTCAAGCGGGGACAAAGACTGGGGTGTACCACACAGAGCTTCGATTAGGTTATGTACCTGTCTCCAGAAATTTTTAAGTAGGTGGCATTCCCACCATATGTGTGAGAGAGATCCAATGTGAGCACATCCCCTCCAGCAGTTCGGGGAGGTGTTCGGGTAAATTTTCGCCAGCCTTTCTGGGGTGAAGTACCATTTGTGAAAAAGCTTTTGTGCTGCTTCCCAGTGGCTAATGCAATGCGACAGGCATAAGGGCAATGTGAGGGCCTTTGGCCATTGTGTATCTGAACGTGGTTGGTCTGACACAAAAGTGTGAATTTTAAAGGCTGATATGATATCATATGCAAGTTATTGTCCTAAAAAGTGTTTGGGGTTCTGCCCCATGGATCAATGCAAAAAAAGTTTTAAAAACTGCTGTTTTTTCAGGAGCAGTGATTTTAATGATGCCTAAAGCGAAATAATAAAATGTAATATTCCTTTAAATATCATACCTGGGGGGTGTCTATAGTATGCCTGTAAAGGGGCGCATGTTTCCTGTGTTTAGAACAGTCTGACAGCAAAATGACATTTTTAAAGCAATAAAAGTTATTTAAAACTGCTTGCGGCTTTAATGTAATGTCGGGTCCTGGCAATATGGATGAAAATGATTGAGAAAAACAGCATGGGAAACCCCCCAGCCCATTACCAGGCCCTTTGGTTCTTGTATGGATATTAAGGGGAACACCGCACCTAAATTAAAAAAAAAAAGGAAAGGTGTGGGGCCCCCAGGCCCTACATACTCTGAACAGCAGTATACAGGCGGTGCAAACAAGACAGGGACTGTAGGTTTGTTGTTAAGTAGAATCTGTTTGTAATTTTGAACTGGTACATTTTTAACGTGTAGCTCCAGCCAAAAAAATCTATTTTAAGCTTTTTGGAAAACATAGGGAAGGGTTATCACCCCTGTGACATTTGTTTTGCTGTCTGTGCTCCTCTTCAGAAGATTTCACCCCACTTTCTGTCCCAATGACAATTGGATTTTGAAAATTTGGGTTTTTTAGGGAAACAAGGATTGGTGATAATAAAGCATCAGTGGAGACAACTTTTTCCCATATTAACTCTTACAGAAGAGAATTTCCCTTCCTGGGGTAGATTTCATCTCACTTCCTGTTGTCTCCCTCTGTTTGTAAGTAGGAGTCGTTTTTAAGTCGGATGTTTGAAAGTAGGGGAGTGCCTGTATATACTATATGGCCTGCCCTATACACTCTGCATAAATTTGGGCCTTAGGTGTTGGTGGTACCAGAACACTGTAAGCCCTCACAGTTACTCTTGGTGGGAGCTGGAACGGGCCTTGCTGTGAAATATTAGATCAAGAATTGTAATTACATGCCCCTGTTGAACAGGGTCAGAAAAATTGGGCCTTTGGTGGTCGTGTGGTGGTGTTGCCACAACACTGTAAGCCCTCACAGTTACTCTTGGTGGGTGCAGGAAGGGCCCTGCTGTGAAATATTAGATCAGAAATTGTAATGACACGCCACCTGTTAAACAGGAGCAGAAAAATTGGGCCTTAGGCACTGGTGGTGGTGCCACAACACTACAACCCCTCACAGATACTCTAGTTGAGCACAGGAACGAGCCCTGCTGCAAAAAATTATAGCAAAAATTGTAATTACACACCCCTGTTAAACAGGGGCAGGGTCTTTAGGCACTGGTGCTGGTGCCCAGAACCAAAAATGTTCTTAGAAGCTGTCAACATGAACACTGAGGAGGAATAGGATAGTCACTCAGTATAACAGGATAGTCACTCAGTATCAGCATAGGCAGTCTTCAAGGGATCTCACATTCATAAAAAAATTAATCGGTTACATCAGCATTGGGTGCTTGGTAGCTGGTGATCCAGGACTGATTCATTTTTATGAAGGTAAGCCAATCAACCGAGTCTGTGGACAGACGCACTCTGTGATCCATTAAAAAGCCTCCAGCAGCACTGAATGTGCGTTCAGTTAGAACGCTGGATGCAGGACAGGCCAGTAGCTCAATTGCATACTGTGCAAGCTCTGGCTCTTGCCCCTAGGTATTCCTGCACCATGTAAATCAGACACTGGCAATGGTTTCTGGAACTGATCAGACCTTGGGGCTGCGGACTAAAAAATTGTCTGAACGCATCGGTCAGACGGTCACCTTCTCCACCGCTCCTTCTTTGACTGACCGAAGCCTCAGCAACATGTTGTCCTGGAGGACCAGGAAATTGTAACCTCCCAGTGCAATGGAAATGCATTGCACAAACCTTTCTGCAAGGCCTCCTGAAGATGTTTCATCCTCTGCTCCCTCTGCGAAGGCTGGATAAGTTCCGCAACCTTACCCTTGTAACGTGGACCAACAAGGGTTGCCAGCCAGTACTGATCCCTTTCCTTGATACCACGAATCCGAGGGTCCTTTTGCAGGCTTTTCAGGATCAGGGAGGCCATGCAGCGTAGGTTTGCTGAGGCATTCGGTGCGGAGTCCTCTGGGTCACTAAGGACAACATGATCCGCAGCCACCTCCTCCCAGCCACATACAAGTCCATGGGTTTCTGGGGACTGAAAACGATCCCTTGAAGACTGCTGCTGAGTGCCAGGCTCCACCTCCATGCTGACACAATCCTCCTCCTCCTCTTTCTGTGTGATAGGTGGGCCCGCAGGAATACTGTCTGGATAAAGAGGGCCTTGAGAGGTAAGGAAGTCCTCCTCTTCCTCCCTCTGTTTTGCCTCAAGTGCCCTGTCTATTATTCCACGCAGCGTGTGCTCCAACAGGAAGACAAAAGGGACAGTATCACTGATGCATGTACAATCACTGCTCACCATCCTCGTGGCCTCCTCAAATGGTGACAGGACAGTGCATGCATCCTTGATCATTAGCCACTGGCGTGGCGAAGAAAAGCCAAGCTCCCCTGACCCTGTCCTGGTGCCATAATCGCACAGGTACTCATTGATGGCCCTCTGCTGCATGTGCAGCTGCTGCAGCATTGCCAACGTTGAGTTCCATCTGGTGGGCATGTCCCATATGAGGCGGTTCCTGGGCAGGTTGCATTTCTTTTGAAGGTCAGCCAGACGAGCACTGGCGTTATATGATCGGCGGAAATGCCCTCAGTCTTTCCTGGCCTGCCTCAGGAAATTCTGTAAGCCCAGGTAACTGCACAAGAACCGCTGCACCACCAAATTAAGGACATGAGCCAAACAGGGAACATGGCTCAAGCGTCCCTGTCAGAGGGCAGAGAGGAAGTTGGTGCTATTGTCGTAAACCACCATTCCTGGCTGAACCTGGCATGGCGTCAACCACCTCTGAACCTGCCCCCTGCAGAGCTGCCAGAATCTCTGCCCCAGTGTGGCTCCTGTCCCCTAAGCAGATCAACTCAAGCACCGCATGGCATCTTTTTGCCTGAGTGATTGCATAGCCCCTAGGACACCTACGGAGCACCGCTGGTTTTGAGGACAAATCTTCACAGGAAGAGGCCATAGTGGAAGAAGAAGAGGAGGGGGTGGAGGAGAGAGGTGTGGCAGAATCACCACTACCAGCATTTTGGAGGCGTGGTGGCGGAACAAGCTCCAACATTACTGCACCCTACCTTACCGCTGACCGCCCTGCCCAACGAGGTCAAGACATTGCCTTCCACATGCCGGTAGAGAGCCGGAATGGCCTTCTGAGAAAAAAAAGGCATTTGGGAACCTGCCACTGAGATACCGCACATTCCACAAATTCTCGAAAAGGGGCAGAGTCTACCAGCTGAAAAGGCATCAGTTGGAGTGCTAGCAATTTAGCCAAACTAGCATTCAGGCGCTGAGCATGTGGATGGCTGGGACCAAATTTTTTTCGATGTTTTAGCAACTGGGGTAGGGAAATTTGCTTGCTACAATCGGATTTAGGTATACTGCTATCAGATTGCCCGCAAGTGCTTGGGACACCTAATTCTACACCTTCATTCCACTCAGTGCAGGTCTCTGAGAGGACTGAAGGTATAGTGGGGTTGGAGATCCCAGCTCATGAGGAGCAAGGAGAGGTCCGCCTTGTTCTTTGGTGTGGGTTTTTTAATTACTGTTGCCAACAGACTACATGGAAGCTCGACATATGTCTGGTCAAGCATGTGGTGCCCAAGCGGCTGCTGTTTTGGCCACACTTGAGACGCTTCAGACATATGTTACAAACAGCAACAGTGCGATCTGCTGCACACATCTCAAAAAAGGCCCACACCAAAGAACTTTTGAAAAAATGTGCAGCGCCCTGCACATGCGGAGCTCTGCGGTGTGATGCTGTTGGTTGGCTGTCCTTAAGCTGGCCCCTGGAGGGCATCCTGCCTCGTTGAAGATGTGCTTCCTCTTCCTCCTCCTCCTCTCTTCTATCAGGCACCCACGTAGCATCAGTGACCTCATCATCCCCTCCCTCCTCGCCACTGGAGCAAACCTGGCAGTATACTACAGCTGGTGGAACATGACTGCCAGTTTCTTGTCCTTCTTGGGCACCCCCTCTCCCTGGGCTCACGTTACTGCCTTCATCCTCAACCTGGGTACCATCATCGGAGCCTTCAAAATGCTGTGCATCCTCCTGCAGCATCTACCCAACATTGTGGTCGAACAGTTCGGGGGACTCCTCAGGACATGATGGTGGGGCTGGGGAAGGAGTGACTGATGCCATTGAGCCGATGGAATATTCCTCTTTGGCAGCTACATTGGCAGCCAAACTTGTCTTAGCCTGGGTGACAGAGGATGAGGAGGATGAGGACAGCTTTGTGATCCACTCTACCAACTCTTCGGCATGTTGTGGCTCAACATGACCAGCTGTCGAAAAAAAGGACAAGCGAGCCCCACGGCCACGTGCTGAGGATGCACCGTGTCCACGACCAGCACTGTTGGCTGTAGACACAGAGCCTGATTGCCCTCTTTTAGTGGCCTGTGAGAGTCTGCCTTTCCTTGGTGGACTTCCAGACATGCTGTGAAATTGGAGTAGCAAAACACCGCCTGAATTTTACTAGAAAAATGACACCAGGAATGGCCTGCAGTCAGGTATAGGCTTGCCTAGAAAAGCATGCAGTGGATATATATACTGTATATATATCTTTATGCACTGCAGATCACTGAATCACCTGCCTGCCTGCCTGCCTGAAAGTGTATTTAAAAATGTACACCAGAAATGGCCTGTAGTCAGGTATAGGCTTGGTTAGACTGGAATGCAGTAGATATATATGTAGGAGACTGTATATATATCTTTATGCACTGCAGATCGCTGAATCACCTGCCTGCCTGAAAGTGTAGTTGAAAACGTACGCCAGGCATGGCCTGTAGTCAGGTATAAGCTTGGCTAGACTGGAATGCAATGGATATATATATGTTGGAGACTGTATATATATATATATATATATTTAATGCACTGCAGATCACTGAATCACCTGCCTGCCTGGCTGAAAGTGTATTTAAAAATGTACACCAGGAATGGCCTGCAGTCAGATATAGGCTTGGCTAGACTGGAATGCAGTGGATATTTATATGAAGGAGACGGTATATATATTTAATGCACTGCAGATTACTGAATCACCTGCCTGCCTGCCTGAAAGTGTATTTGAAGACGTACACCAGCAATGGCCTGCAGTCAGATATAAGCTTGGCTAGACTGGAATGCAGTAGATTAGAAACAGTAAAGCAGGAATGGTCTGCAGTGAAATCTAGCTAAACTGGATACAGTGTATATATATATATATATATATACACAAAGCCAGGATGTATATATATACTACATACACTGCAGCTAACTGAATCAACTGCCTGCCTGAAGTATATTAGAAACAGTACAGCAGGAACGGTCTACAGTGAGATCTAGCTAACTGAATAAACTGCCTGCTCAAAGTAAATGAAATTACACTCTCTCTCTCTCTCTCTCTCTGCCAAGAACACACTACACAAGGCCGAAGTGCAGGCGGCCTTATATAGTGTGGGGCGTGGACTTAACCCCCTGAGCCATAATTGGCCAAAGGCACCCTTACTTCTACACAAAAAGATATTTTGTCAAAAACCTGTTAAATATTAATTTTGTGGTGGTAATTAATCATATTAGGTTGCTACTGCTGTATGTAAGCAGAGCATTTATGTATAAAAGTGTTTGTCTTATCCTAATTGAATTTTCTTGGAAAAAAATAAGGGAGGGGAAGAGGAAGAAGAAAGGAGGAGAGGGAGATACCCAGCCAGTGTTTAGCTAGCTAAATACAACAGCAACACAGAAAGTGCCTTCAAGCCACCCGATATGGATGGATTAAGAGCATCATGGGCCTGGTGCTGAGGATTTTGGTGGACCTTTTTATGGAAATAAATTCCCGACTCCTTCATGCTCTGGAAAGGTCTCTGGGAGCACTGGCAATCGCTATGAGGGTAGAGACTGCGGCTCCCCCCATAAATTGCCTGACAAAGATGCCAGTGCTCCCACGGAGACTGCTCCAGTGAATTCTGCCACAGAGACTACCCCGCATGTCACAGGGTCTGCCACACAGTTCACAGAAACTGTCCCACTTGTCACATTTGCATCAGTGGGCCATCAATAATTATTTGTGTGAATATGGCATGGGGACAGGCTTGAGGAATCTGAGCATTTACTGTTTAGTCACCAATTGAAGAAGTAACCAGAATGGTGAGCTGTGATGATGGAGGCACCAGTGACACATTCCCTTTGGTGTTCCCCTAGAGTACACACTGTGTGGTTTAATAGATCAGGCACTGAAGACTAGGGATGAGCCGAACACCCCCCGGTTCGCACCAGAACCTGCGAACGGACCGAAAGTTCGCACAAACGTTAGAACCCCATTGACGTCTATGGGACTCGAACGTTCGAAATCAAAAGTGCTCACTTTAAAAACTAATTTGCATGATATTGTCCTAAAAAGGGTTTGGGGACCCGGGTCCTACCCCAGGGGACATGTATCAATGCAAAAAAAACTTTTAAAAACTGCCGTTTTTTCGGGAGCAGTGATTTTAATGATGCTTAAAGTAAAAAAAAAAAAAGTGAAATATTCCTTTAAATATCATACCTGGGGGGTGTCTATAGTATGCCTGTAAAGTGACGCGTGTTTCCCGTGTTTAGAACAGTCCCTGCACCAAATGTCATTTTTAAAGGAAAAAATCTCATTTAAAACTGCTTGCGGGTTTAATGTAATGTCGGGTCCTGGCAATATGGATGAAAATCAGTGAGACAAACAGTATGGGTACCCCCCAGTCCATTACCAGGCCCTTTGGGTCTTGTATGGATATTAAGGGGAACCCCACACCAAAATTAAAATAAGGAAAGGCGTGGGGCCCCCAGGCCCTATATACTCTGAACAGCAGTATACAGGCGGTGCAAACAAGACAGGGACTGTAGGTTTGTTGTTAAGTAGAATCTCTTTGTAATTTTGAACGGGTACATTTTTAACGTGTTTAGCTCCAGCCAAAAAATCTTTTTTAAGCTTTTTGGAAAACATAGGGAAGGGTTATCACCCCTGGGACATTTGTTTTGCTGTCTTTCCTCCTCTTCAGAAGATTTCACCTCACTTTTTGTCCCAATGGATTGGAAAGCATCAGTGGAAAGGAGAAATGTTTTTCCCATATTAACTCTTACAGGAGAGAATTTCCCTTCCTAGGGGTAGATTTCATCTCACTTCCTGTTGTCTCCTTCCGTTTGCAAGTAGGAGTCGTTTGTAAGTTAGTTGTTTGAAAGTAGGGTCCTGCCCTATATACTCAGCAGAAATTTGGGCCTTAGGTGTTGCTGTGGCCACAACACTGTAAGCCCTCACAGGGCCCTGCTGTGAAATATTAGATCAAGAATTGTAATTACATGCCCCTGTTGAACAGGAGCTGAAAAATTAGGCCTTAGGCACTGGTGCTGGTGCCACAACACTGCAACCCCTCACAGACACTCTAGTTGGAACGCAGGAACGAGCCCTGCTGCAAAGTATTGCATCAAAAATTGTAATTACACACCCCTGTTAAACAAGGGCTGAAAAATTGGGCCTTAGGCACTGGTGCTGGTGCCACAACACTGCAACCCCTCACAGACACTCTAGTTGGAACGCAGGAACGAGCCCTGCTGCAAAGTATTGCATCAAAAATTGTAATTACACGCCCCTGTTAAACAGTGGCAGAAAAAATGGGCCTTAGGCACTGGTGCTGGTGCCACAACACTGCAACCCCTCACAGACACTCTAGTTGGAATGCAGGAACGAGCCCTGCTGCAAAGTATTACATCAAAAATTGTAATTACACGCCCCTGTTAAACAGGGGCTGAAAAATTGTGCCTTAGGCACTGGTGGTGGCGCCCAGAACCAAAAATGTTCTTACAAGCTATCAGCGTGATGATTGAGGAGGAAGAGGATAATTACTCAGGGATAGTCACTCAGCATCAGCATAGGCAGTCTTTGAAGGGATCTGAGATTTAAAAAAAAAATATTCGGTTACATCAGCATCAGGTGCTTGGTAGCTGGTGGTGATCCAAGACTGATTCATTTTTATGAAGGTCAGTCGATCGACCGAGTCAGTGGACAGACGCACCCTGTGATCGGTTACCACGCCTCCAGCAGCACTGAATGTGCGTTCCGAAAGAACGCTGGATGCGGGACAGGCCAGTAGCTCAATTGCATACTGTGCAAGCTCTGGCCAGTGATCCATCCTCAAGACCCAGTAACCCAGAGGATTTTCGGTGGGAAAGGTGTCCAAGTCTGATCTTGCCCCTAGGTATTCCTGCACCATGTAAAACAGACGCTGGCGATGGTTGCTGGAACCGATCATACCTTGGGGCTGCGGACCAAAAAATTGTCTGAACGCATCGGTCAGACGGCCACCTTCTCCACCGCTCCTTCTTTGACTGACCGAAGCCTCAGCAACACGTTGTCCAGAAACAGGAGTTTGTAACCTCCCAGTCTCTGGGAACGCGTTGCACAGACCTTTCTGCAAGGCCTCCCGAAGATGTTTCATCCTCTGCTCCCTCTGCGATGGCAAGATAAGGTCCGCAACCTTACCCTTGTAATGTGGATCAAGGAGGGTTGCCAGCCAGTATTGGTCCTTCTCCTTGATACCACGAATACGAGGATCCTTATGCAGGCTTTGCAGGATCAGGGAGGCCATGCAGCGTAGGTTTGCTGAGGCATTCGGTCCGGAGTCCTCTGGGTCACTAAGGACGACATGGTCCGCAGCCACCTCCTCCCAGCCACGTACAAGTCCATGTGTTTCTTGGGACTGATCCCTTAAAGACTGCTGCTGATGCTGAGTGCCAGGCTCCACCTCCATACTGACACAATCTTCCTCCTCCTCCTCCTCCTCCTCGTCCTCTTCCTGTGTGATCGGCGGGCACGCAGGAACACTGTCTGGATAAAGGGGGCCTTAAGAGCTAAGGAAGTCCTCCTCTTCCTGCCTCTGTTCTGCCTCAAGTGCCCTGTCCATTATTCCACGCAGCGTGTGCTCCAACAGGTGGACAAGGGGGACAGTGTCACTGATGCATGCACTGTCACTGCTCACCATCCTCGTGGCCTCCTCAAATGATGACAGGACAGTGCATGCATCCCTGATCATGGCCCACTGGCGTGGGGACAAAAAACCAAGCTCCCCTGACCCTGTCCTGGTGCCATAGTCGCACAGGTACTCATTGATGGCCCTCTGCATGTGCAGCCGCTGCAGCATGGCCAACTTTGAGTTCCACCTGGTGGGCATGTCACAGATTAGGCGGTTCTTGGGCAGGTTAAACTCCTTTTGGAGGTCCGTCAGCCGAGCACTGGCATTATATGACCGGCGGAAATGCACACAGACTTTCCTGGCCTGCCTCAGGACATCCTGTAAGCCCGGGTACCTGCCCAAGAACCGCTGCACCACCAAGTTAAGGACGTGAGCCAAACAGGGCACATGTGTCATTTGTCCCTGTCGGAGGGCAGAGAGGAGGTTGGTGCCATTGTCGCAAACCACCATTCCTGCCTTAAGTTGGCGTGGCGTCAACCACCTCTGAACCTGCCCCTGCAGAGCTGACAGAACCTCTGCCCCAGTGTGGCTCCTGTCCCCCAAGCACACCAGCTCAAGCACCGCATGGCATCTTTTGGCCTGCGTACTTGCGTAGCCCCTTGAACGACTACAGAGCACCGCTGGTTCCGAGGAAGAGGCCATGGAGGAAGAAGAAGAGGTGGGGGTGGAGGAGAGAGGTGTGTCACAATCATTAGCATTTTGGAGGCGTGGTGGCGGAACAACCTCCAACACTACTGCACCTTGTCCTGCATCCTTCCCAGCTGCCAGCAGAGTCACCCAATGCGCCGTGAAACTTAGGTAACGTCCCTGTCCATGCCTGCTGGACCATGAGTCAGCGGTAATATGCACCTTACCACTGACCGCCCTGTCCAGCGAGGCATGGACATTGCCTTCCACATGCTGGTAGAGAGCCGGAATCGCCTTCCGTGAGAAAAAGTGGCGTTTGGGTACCTGCCACTGAGGAACCGCACATTCCACAAACTCACGGAAGGGGGCAGAGTCTACCAACTGAAAAGGCAGCAGTTGAAGTGCTAGCAATTTTGCCAAGCTAGCATTCAACCGCTGGGCATGTGGATGGCTGGGAGCAAACTTCTTTCGGCGGTGCAGCAGCTGGGGCAGGGAAATTTGCCTGGTACAATCTGACATCGGTGTACCAAAATCAGATTGCCCACAAGTACTTGGCTGTGACACACCTAATTCTACACCTTCATTCCTCTCAGTGCAGGTCTCAGAGAGGACTGAAGGTCTAGTGGGGTTGGAAATCTCAGCTGATGAGGAGCAAGGAGAGGTCCTCTTTGTTCTTTGGTGTGGGTCTTTTAGATACGCTTGCCAACGAACTGCATGGCAGGTCAACATATGTCTGGTCAAGCATGTGGTACCCAAGCGGGAGATGTTTTGGCCACGCGAGATACGCTTGAGACATATGTTGCAAATAGCAGCGGTGCGATCTGATGCACTCATCTCAAAAAAGGCCCACACCAAAGAACTTTTTGAATAACGCGCAGAGACTGCAGCGGCCTGCACATGTGGAGCTTTGGGGTGTGATGCAGTCAATGTGCTGCCCTTAGGCTGGCCCCTGGAGGGCATCCTGCCTCGTTGGTGATGTGCCGCCTCCTCCTCCTCCTCCTCCTCCTCTCTCCTATCAGGCACCCACGTTGAGTCAGTGACCTCATCATCCCCTCCCTCCTCATCACTGGAGCAAACCTGGCAGTATGCTGCAGCAGGGGGAGCATGACTGCCAGATTGCTGTCCTTCTTGGGCACCCCCTCTGTCCGTGCTCATGTTACTGCCTTCATCAAGCTCAGTATCATCATCAGAGCCTTCCAAACGCTGGGCATCCTCCTGGAGCATGTACCCAACACTGTGGTCAAACAGTTCGAGGGACTCCTCAGGAGGACATGGTGGGGCTAGGGAAGGAGTCACTGATGACATTGAGCCGAGGGAAGAGGCCGCTGCTTTGCCAGACAAAGTACCCTGGGCATGGGTGAGAGAGGATGAGGAGGATGAGGACGGCTTGGTCATCCACTCGACCAAGTCTTCCGCATGTTGCGGCTCAACATGGCCAGCTGCCGAAAAAAAGGCCAAGCGTGTCCCATGGCCACGTGCTGATGAGGATGCACCGTCTCCACGACCAGCACTAGACACAGAGCCTGCTTGCCCTCTCTTATTGGCTTGTGACTGTCTGCCTCTCCTTCTTGGCCTTCCAGACATACTAATGGCCTGTAGCTGCACTAAGCTGGGATATATATATATATATATATATATATATATGTACTGATACTGCAGCTAGCAAAATCAACTGCCTGCCTGTAGTATGAGAACACCACCAACCTTCTACAGGTAGCTTTAGCTGAACACTGTGAGGTGGACGCACCCCACTAACTTGTAGGTTTAGCTGAACACTGTGAGCAGGACGCACTGCACTAACTGTAAATAGTCTAGCTGCCTGACTGTGGTACTAATAGGATCAAAAGAACACCAGCAATTTTCTTCAGGTAGCTGTATTTACTGTAACAAGACAAGCCTGCCTGTCAGTAAGAAGATAACAGAAACGGATCTAGCTGAACACTGTGAGCAGGACGCACCCCACTAGCTTGTAGGTTTAGCTGAACACTGTGAGGTGGACGCACCCCACTAACTTGTAGGTTTAGCTGAACACTGTGAGCAGGACGCACCCCACTAACTTGTAGGTTTAGCTGAACACTGTGAGCAGGACGCACTGCACTAACTGTAAATAGTCTAGCTGCCTGACTGTGGTACTAATAGGATCAAAAGAACACCAGCAATTTTCTTCAGGTAGCTGTATTTACTGTAACAAGACAAGCCTGCCTGTCAGTAAGAAGATAACAGAAACAGATCTAGCTGAACACTGTGAGAGGACGCACCCCACTAGCTTGTAGGTTTAGCAGAACACTGAGAGGTGGACGCACCCCACTAACTTGTAGGTTTAGCTGAACACTGTGAGCAGGACGCACCCCACTAACTTGTAGGTTTAGCAGAACACTGTGAGCAGGACGCTCTGCACTAAATGTAAATAGTCTAGCTGCCTGACTGTGGTACTAATAGGATCAAAAGAACACCAGCAATTTTCTTCAGGTAGCTTTATATACTGTAACCAGACAAGCCTGCCTGTCAGTAAGAAGATAACAGGAACAGATCTAGCTGAACACTGTGAGCAGGACGCACTGCACTAAATGTAAATAGTCTAGAAGATAACAGGAACGGAACTAGCTAAACTGAATACAGTGTATATATATATATATGCAACACCTGGGATGCATATATATAGACAATACACTTTAAGTGCAGCTAACTGACTGACTGTCCTGCCTAATCTAGCTAACTCAAATGAAATGACACTGTCTCTCTCTCTATTTCTCAGCACACTGGAACACACTGCACAGGGCCGCCGTGCAGGCGGCCTTATATAGTGTGGGGCGTGTACTAAATCCCCTGAGCCATAATTGGCCAAAGCCTCCTTGGCTTTGGCCAATTACGGCTCTCTGTTAAGGCGGCGCTGTGATTGGCCAAGCATGCGGGTCATAGCGCATGCTTGGCCAATCATCAGCAAGCAATGCACTGCGATGCCGCAGTGAATTATGGGCCGTGACGCGCCACACGAATTTGGCGCGAACGGCCCATATCGTTCGCAATTCGACGAACGATCGAACAGCCGATGTTCGAGTCGAACATGGGTTCGACTCGAACACGAAGCTCATCCCTACTGAAGACACAGCAGCAGGGAACTTTCTTGTGTATCGGGACCTGTGTTATCCTGACTCTGCCAATGTGAGGCATCACCGAGGGTGATATGGGAAAGGCTTTGAGAAGGACATTTCAACCCTCCCAAACCTCAAGAGTTGCACATGAATAGGGGACAATAGCTGAGGAGAATATTGACCTCAACAACCCTAAGGAGTCAGGTTCCTCTACCTCTTTAGATTTGTGGTGGATGTGTTTATTAATGTTCTAGTGCCCACAAATGGCCCCTAGAATTCAAGCCATCAAGGAGTGGGACCATTAATGGTTGGCCACCCTTTTGGATATAAGGGAAAATGGTCTTCCTGCCATCAGAGAGGGAGCAAAAAAGGAATATCTTTAAGGACCTGTGTATATTTGTATCTATGATTGTTAACAACGGTATCTAAGGAATGAATTTGCAGACCCAACAGGCTTTGAAATTTTATTTCCCATACATTTGAAAACATTAATTGAGAAACAAAATCAAAGTAAAATTATACAAACTCATTGACGTGTTTCTAAAAAAAATGTCAGGGCTTTGTATTCTTAAGAAAATCAAAAATAACATTGAAATGGGTTCCATCGGTCTCATCCGGTGACATCCAGTCCTGGGTGGTGACTACAGAGATTGTATGAGGATGATTAGAGCCGGGATAAGGAGAGTCCAGAATATGTGAGAGCCTGGAAAATAAATACTTTCATGTTATTTTCCTTTTCTGAGACAACCTGCAGCAGATCCTCCTCTACATTGGCTGCCATGCTGGATGAAATTGAGTGTCAATATTTAAACACATAGTTAGTTCCTTTATTTGGCACATGGAGACATAATAAGGTATCAGTTGTGTGTCCTCCCGGCTTATATTAATAATATTATCATAAACAATAATAACATATAACAATTAAAAAGTATTAGGACATATTTTGAATATGATGGCCTTGTCCTCATATTGAAATTTCTTTGGAACTCGGTATATAATCTCCTTTTACAAGGTCTTGGATCCTAAAATAAATAATAATTTCTTCTAAATAAACCTCCCCAACCCTCGCGTTCTTTATAAAGCTGGCTACAAAAATACAACAATGAGGTGATCCTCAAAGACTTTGTTTATTTCCATATCTGCTACCAAGAGCAAAATAAAGGCTCATGAAAAATTAGATAACACTGTTAATGATACAGAAGAAGTATTTGACAAGGTATGGAATCCTTGACTTTCCTTTGTTCATTTACAGTTGGGTTCTAAATTGATCTGCCTTCCGCCCACCCCAATAGATTTTCAGCTTTCTCTTATATTTGAGGTGTCCCCTCTTCCTTCCACTTTTATTCCTTTTTCTTTTCTCTTTGCTTTCACTCTTCACATTGTTCTTATACACTTAATACAGAGGATATTACCAAGCTGGGGAATGTATAAAGCTTCAGCCAACATCCCTGTACTAGAAAAAAAACTCATGCACTTAATTTGCAGTAAAAGCTTCCCTGTGGGACCTCTGAGGCTGAATGAAGGGAAAAAGGGACACTATATTTCCAAAAGTATTGGGACGCCTGCCTTTACACACACATGGACTTTAATGGCATCCCAGTCTTATGCCCCGTACACACGGTCGGACTTTGTTCGGACATTTCGACAACAAAATCCTAGGATTTTTTCCGACGGATGTTGGCTCAAATTTGTCTTGCATACACACGGTCACACAAAGTTGTTGGAAAATCCGATCGTTCTAAACGCGGTGACGTAAAACACGTACGTCGGGACTATAAACGGGGCAGTGGCCAATAGCTTTCATCTCTTTATTTATTCTGAGCATGCGTGGCACTTTGTCCGTCGGATTTGTGTACACACGATCGGAATTTCCGACAACGGATTTTGTTGTCGGAAAATTTTATAGCCTGCTCTCAAACTTTGTGTGTCGAAAAATACGATGGAAAATGTGTGATGGAGCCTACACACGGTCGGAATTTCCGACAACAAGGTCCTATCACACATTTTCCATCGGAAAGTCCGACCGTGTGTATGGGGCATTAGTCCGTAGGGTTCAATATTGAGTTGGCTCACCCTTTGCAGCTATAATAGCTTCACCTCTTCTGGGAAGGCCGTCCACAAGGTTTAGGAGCATTTAAGAGCATTTGTAGGGTCAGGCACTGAAGTTGGACGAGAAGGCCTGGCTCGCAGTCTCCACTCTAATTCACCCAAAGGTGTTCTATCGGGTTGAGGTCAGTCAAGTTTCTCCACCACAAACTCGCTCCTCCAGGCCTTTATGGACCTTGCTTTGTGCACTGGTCTAAATCATTTGGTGGAGGGGTGGAGGGGGGATTATGGTGTGGGGTTGTTTTTCAAGGGTTGGGCTTGGCCCCTTTGTTCCAGTGAAGGGAACTCTTAATTTCATGCTCCCAACTTTATGGGAAAAATTTGGGGATGGCCCCTTCATGTTCCAACATGACTGCACACCAGTGCACAAAGCAAGGTCCACAAAGACATGGATGAGTGAGTTTGGGGTGGAGGAACTTGATTGGCCTGCACAGAGTCCTGACCTCAACCCCATAGAACACCTTTGGGGTGAATTAGAGCGGAGACTGCAAGCCAGGACTTCTCGTCCAACATCAGTGCCTGACCTCACAAATGCGCTTCTGGAAGAATGGTCAAACATTTCTATAGACACCCTCCTAAACCTTGTGGACGGCCTTCCCAGAAGAGGTGAAGCTGTTATAGCTGCAAAGGGTGGGCCAACTCAATATTGAACCCTACGGGCTAAGACTGGGATGTCATTAAAGTTCATGTGTGTGTAAAGGCTTTTGGTAATATGGTGTATATGTTTCATTTAATCACATTAATACTGGAGAATTCTTTCCTGCCCGGGCAATTTTTCAGCTTTCCCATTGGATGTTGCTGGGACACTAATATTACAGATGTTTTGTGCAATGGTACACTGAGACAGATGTTGATGGGACACTAGTTGTACAGATGTTTCTATTATTTTCTGTTATTTTATTTCCTATTCCAATTCAAATTTGTGGTACAGTAAGTCCCTAGTGAGCCATTTAATAGGAATGAGGTTTCGACTGATCTAGAATTTACCATTTCAGCGAATAGGCAAACTAAATTGGGCGTTCCTCATCCCATCAAGGCAAACCCCTGGCTGATGCGGGAAGTCATACATAGCAGTTGCATTACCACCGCTGCTAAATGTGACAGCTTTTCTGTGCAGGGCTCCTGGTTGCTAGGAAGCCAGCAGTCACCATTATCCTAGCAACCGGTGGCACCCCCCCCCCATTAATCTGCCTTCTGGGAGATTCCCAACCAGCAGCTGAATGTAAACAAAGGGGCTTGGATAGACATGGGCAGTTCGTTTTGCTCCAAAACGAAATTTGGACACATTTTTCAAGAAATTCAGCGGCATCCAAATTTCCAAATTTCAACAATAACAAATTTAAATGAATCCAAAATAACAAAAAAAAAAAAAAACATTCAGATGAAATTTAACTCAAATTCAAACCTTTTTTGAATTTAAATAGTTTTCAGATTCGATTAAAATTTGAATTTTTGAATACAATAAAATAGAATAGAAAAAAAAAGGAATAGAATAAAAAATAATATAATAGAATAGAAAAGAATAGAATAGACTAGAAAGGAATAGAACAGAAAATAAAGTAATAGAATAGCAAATAAATAGAAAAGGTTAGAATGTAAAAGAATAGAATAAAATAGAAAAGAATAAAACCCTCTTCTGAAATTCAAATTACAAATAGAATAAATTTGAATTGGAATAGAAAATAAAACAACAGAAAATAATAGAAACAATATAAAATCCAATAATCCAAACGTGTACTCCATAAACAATCGCTAGTGCTTCTTCCTCTGTGAAAATAAATATAATCCAAATAGACACACAATATTAATAAAAATACGATAAGAAATATGGAGAGAAAGTCTCAACAGAGATGAACCACCACCCGGAGGAAAAGTTCCTATCCACCCTCAGAGAATCGATAAATCAAAAACCTGATTTCAATAACACTCTCCAGATCATGGATCCCCACTCCGATGGGATTATGGATTTCCCGTGGTTTAAATGGTCTGTTTTTCTCCCAAATTGATGATTTCTAAAAAAAAATTGCTCTCAGAAATAAATGTCATTTCCCTTGAGAAAGTCACGTGACCTGTGACGCAACGCGCCGGGAGGAGCCAGTGACGTCACCTTTGGTGTTTCAATATACCGAACGTGCAGGGAGGAGGAAAGCTGCGTGCACCACTGATCGTTTTAAGAGCGTTTTTAAACCAAACATGAGTGAATAGCCTACATTAATCGGGGATTTATGAATTCACAGCAATCTTGATGTCCTTTTACTTCTGAGAGCAATTTTTTTAGAAATCATCAAATTGGAAGAAAAACAGACCATTTGAACCACGAGAAATCCATAAGCCCATCGGAGTGGGGATCCATGATCTGGAGAGTGTAATTAGATTCAGGTTTTTGATTTATCTATTCTCTGAAGGTGGATAGGAACCTTTCCTCCAGGTGGTGGTTCCTCTCTGTTGGGACTTTCTCTCAATATTTCTTATTGTATTTTTATTAATATTGTGTGTATATTTGGATTATATTTTTTTTCAGAGAGGAGGAAGCACTAGTAATTGTTTATGGAGTACACAATTGGATTATTGGATATTATATAGTTGTGCGATACTTATGCCGCGTACACACGGTCGGACTTTCCGGCATACTTGGTCCGGCGGACCAGAGTGTGCCGGACAATCCGCCCGTGTGTGGGCGGCGGCGGACTTTTCCGGCGGACTTCTTCCCAAAAGCCCGCCGGACCTAGATTTTAAACATGTTTGAAATCTTTCCGTCGGACTCAGTTTCGGGCGGAAAGTCCGCTCGTGTGTGTGCTGGTCCGACGGAAAGCCCGCTCGTGTGTAGGCTGGTCCGACAGACCAAATACGACACGAGGGGATGGTATTGCATCTCGCGCTCGCTGCAATAGGAAAAACAAATCTTCCTATTGCGGCGAGCGCGGGGCATACCAGGCCCTTAGGTCTGGTATGGATTATAAAGGGGAACCCCGCTACGCCGAAAAAACGGCGTGGGGTCCCCCTAAAATCCATACCAGACCCCGATCCGAGCACGCAGCCTGGCCGGTCAGGAAAGGGGGTGGGGACGAGCGAGCGCCCCCCCCCTCCTGAACCGTACCAGGCCGCATGCCCTCAACATGGGGGGTGGGTGCTTTGGGGGAGGGGGGCGCCCTGCGCCCCCCCCAAAGCACCTTGTCCCCATGTTGATGAGGACAAGGGCCTCTTCCCGACAACCCTGGCCGTTGGTTGTCGGGGTCTGCGGGCGGGGGCTTATCGGAATCTGGGAGCCCCCTTTAATAAGGGGGCCCCCAGATCCCGGCCCCCCACCCTATGTAAATGAGTATGGGGTACATGGTACCCCTACCCATTTACCTAGGAAAAAAGTGTAAGTAATAAAACACACCACACAGGTTTTTAAAATATTTTATTAAACAGCTCCGGGGGGGGGTCTTCTTCCGGCTTCGGGGGTCCCTCCGCTTCATCTTCTCCCGGCGTCCGGTTGGTTCTTCTCCGCTCTCCGGCCTCTTCTCCCGGTGTCGCAGGTCTTCGGCCGGCCCCTCCGCTCTCTTCATGTAGCTCTATTGCGAGCGGAGGTCCGGACTTCTTGGCTTCTTGGCTTCTTGGCTTCTCTTCTCTTCTCTTCCCCCAGATGTTGACACGACGCTCTCTCCGGCTGGACTGGTCTCTGAGGGCTGCGTTGTGACTTATATAGGCGGAGACCCCGCCCCCATATGATGTCACAGTCCCTGGGCATGCTGGGACTGTGACGTTTTAGGGGGCGTGGTCGACCACGCCCCCTAAAACGTCACAGTCCCAGCATGCCCAGGGACTGTGACATCATATGGGGGCGGGGTCTCCGCCTATATAAGTCACAACGCAGCCCTCAGAGACCAGTCCAGCCGGAGAGAGCGTCGTGTCAACATCTGGGGGAAGAGAAGAGAAGAGAAGCCAAGAAGCCAAGAAGCCAAGAAGCCAAGAAGCCCAGAAGTCCGGACCTCCGCTCGCAATAGAGCTACATGAAGAGAGCGGAGGGGCCGGCCGAAGACCTGCGACACCGGGAGAAGAGGCCGGAGAGCGGAGAAGAACCAACCGGACGCCGGGAGAAGATGAAGCGGAGGGACCCCCGAAGCCGGAAGAAGACCCCCCCCCCGGAGCTGTTTAATAAAATATTTTAAAAACCTGTGTGGTGTGTTTTATTACTTACACTTTTTTCCTAGGTAAATGGGTAGGGGTACCATGTACCCCATACTCATTTACATAGGGTGGGGGGCCGGGATCTGGGGGCCCCCTTATTAAAGGGGGCTCCCAGATTCCGATAAGCCCCCGCCCGCAGACCCCGACAACCAACGGCCAGGGTTGTCGGGAAGAGGCCCTTGTCCTCATCAACATGGGGACAAGGTGCTTTGGGGGGGGGGGCGCAGGGCGCCCCCCTCCCCCAAAGCACCCACCCCCCATGTTGAGGGCATGCGGCCTGGTACGGTTCAGGAGGGGGGGGGGCGCTCGCTCGTCCCCACCCCCTTTCCTGACCGGCCAGGCTGCGTGCTCGGATCGGGGTCTGGTATGGATTTTAGGGGGGACCCCACGCCGTTTTTTCGGCGTAGCGGGGTTCCCCTTTATAATCCATACCAGACCTAAGGGCCTGGTATGCCCCGCGACGGGGCTCGCAAGGTGTCAATCTAGCCGATAAAAGCGGCAAGATTGACATCCTTTTCTAGTCCCGTCGCACCTGAGTCACGTTCAAAATGAACGGACTTGTCCGTGTGTGGGCAAGTCCGTTCATTCTGAAAGTCCGCCGGAACTCCGGCGAAAGTCCGTCGGAAAGACGGGCGGACTTAGCCCGCCGGAAAATCCCGGCGTGTGTGGGCAAGTCCGTTCGTTTTAAAGTCCGGCGCACCTGGCGGACAAAGTCCGTCGGAAAGTGTGCCGGACCAAGTAGGATAGAAAGTCCGCTCGTGTGTACGCGGCATTAGACATGAATTTCATTCATTCTTTTGCTTTTTTCGAAAATTTCGGAAATTCGGAATTCGGAAAAACAAAAATACGGATTTTCAAATTTCCAAATTTTCGAATTTCCGAATTTTGAATTTTCGGATTTCACTGTGAGATCACTGTGGCTGAGCTCCAGAGATGCAGTCGGGAGATGGGAGAAAGTTGTAAAAAGTCAACCATCACTGCAGCCCTCCACCAGTCGGGGCTTTATGGCAGAGTGGCCCGACGGAAGCCTCTCCTCAGTGCAAGACACATGAAAGCCCGCATGGAGCTTCCTAAAAACCCCTGAAGGACTCCAAGATGGTGAGAAATAAGATTCTCTGGTCTGATGAGACCAAGATAGAACTTTATGGCCTTAATTCTAAGCGGTATGTGTGGAGAAAACCAGGCACTGCTCATCACCTGTCCAATACAGTCCCAACAGTGAAGCATGGTGGTGGAAGCATCATGCTGTGGGGGTGTTTTTCAGCTGCAGGGACAGGACGACTGGTTGCAATTGAGGGAAAGATGAATTTGGCCAAGATCAGGGACATCCTGGACGAAAACCTTCTCCAGAGTGCTCAGGACCTCAGACTGGGCTGAAGGTTTACCTTCCAACAAGACAATGACCCTAAGCACACAGCTAAAATAACGAAGGAGTGGCTTCACAACAACTCCGTGTCTGTTCTTGAATGGCCCAGCCAGAGTCCCGACCTAAACCCAATTGAGCATCTCTGGAGAGACCTAAAAATGGCCGTCCACCAACGTTTACCATCCCCCCTGACAGAACTGGAGAGGATCTGCAAGGAGGAATGGCAGAGGATCCCCAAATCCAGGTGTGAAAAACTTGTTGTATCTTTCCCAAAAAGACTCATCAAAAGGGGCTTCTACTAAATACTGAGCAAAGGGTCTGAATACTTAGGACCATGTGATTGTTCAGTTTTTCTTTTTTAATAAATCTGCAAAAATGTCAACAATTCTGTGTTTTTCTGTCAATATGAGGTGCTGTGTGTACAATATGGGGTGCTGTGTGTACAATATGGGGGGCTGTGTGTACAATATGGGGTGCTGTGTGTACAATATGGGGGCTGTGTGTACAATATGGGGTGCTGTGTGTACAATATGGGGTGCTGTGTGTACAATATGGGGTGCTGTGTGTATAATATGGGGTGCCGTGTGT
Organism: Aquarana catesbeiana; assembly: GCF_042186555.1. Classification (NCBI taxonomy): domain Eukaryota; kingdom Metazoa; phylum Chordata; class Amphibia; order Anura; family Ranidae; genus Aquarana; species Aquarana catesbeiana. The sequence goes on along the minus strand of NC_133329.1, from coordinate 6,177,649 downwards.
ACAATATGGGGTGCCGTGTGTATAATATGGGGTGCTGTGTGTATAATATGGGGTGCTGTGTGTATAATATGGGGTGATGTGTGTACAATATGGGGTGCTGTGTGTACAATATGGGGTGATGTGTGTATAATATGGGGTGCTGTGTGTATAATATGGGGTGCCGTGTGTACAATATGGGGTGCTGTGTGTATAATATGGGGTGCTGTGTGTATAATATGGGGTGCTGTGTGTATAATATGGGGGGCTGTGTGTACAATATGGGGGGCTGTGTGTACAATATGGGGGGCTGTGTGTACAATATGGGGGGCTGTGTGTACAATATGGGGTGTTGTGTGTACAATATGGGGGGCTGTGTGTACAATATGGGGGGCTGTGTGTACAATATGGGGTGTTGTGTGTACAATATGGGGGGCTGTGTGTACATTAATGAGGAAAAAAATGAACTTAAATGATTTTAGCAAATGGCTGCAATATAACAAAGAGTGAAAATTGAAGGGGGTCTGAATACTTTCCGCCCCCACTGTATATAACAAAGCATCTGTCTGCTTTGCTTATCCCTACTTATGAGAATATTTTTAAATAAAATAGAAACCACTTACTGTTGATGGTGGAAGAACTGGGTCCTGTAGGGAATAAAGCGATGACATATCAGTGATATATAGATTGTATTATGTACAGGTCCCAGAAAATGACAGGACCATTCAGAAAGTGCAGTGTGACTCGCGCACGCACGGTAGGAAACTGACTGCCGGCTTCCCTTACTTACAATGCCGGCGCCTGCACCCAAATCTGACTGACGAATCGGCTTGGCCGACATTGCGGGATCCCTGGACAGGTAAGTGACCTTGTTTTAAAAGTCAACAGCTGCAGTATTTGGAGCTCCTCTTTAATCAATCAGCCAGTAGTTCACTAAGGAGGGTGACCCCCCCACTCCTGCAGTATTGGAAGTTGGTGGTCACTCGATTTTTGGAAGGCCTCAGAGGAAGCAGAAACTCGAGAGACCAACAGATATTAACCGCTTGCCGACCAGCCGCCACAGTTTTAATGGCACGTCTGGATGAAACGACGCTATGTTACGTCGCTTCGCCCTGTGGCTACTAAGGGCATGCGCGCCCGCTGCTTGCCCCCCGGAGCCGATGCGAGTGCCTGGCGGGCGCGATGACCACCAGGCTCCCGCGATCGCTTGTAAAACACCACCGAGAACCGGGATCTGTGTGTGTAAACACACAGATCCCTGTTCTCTGAGGGGAGAAAAGACAGATCATCTGTTCATACAGAGTAAAAAGTGACGCAGTGCCGAATCACAAAAAAGCGCTCTGGTCTTTGGCCAGCCAAATTGTCCGGGGCTGAAGTGATTAAAAGTTCGCCCTTAAAGTTCCATAGTACCGGGGGGTACTTGTTTTCTTCAAATACACAATATATTTGGGATGGTGGTGGCAACAACAAATCTGAGTTTTTCATTCTCCATAATGGTTCTCTCCTTACAATATATTCCTATTAAATGCCTTAGTAGGGACTTACTGTACCACCATGATCAGTCATGAGATCTGTATCACCACTTACAGTATCTCTGGCTTTTCACATGTACACCATCATCTTCATCAGAATTTCATGGACACGGTGACAACTCAGGTGCACAATTAGGAGACAGTTGTCACCCCACAACAGCAGATATCTAAAGAAAGACCTTCATGGTGGAATCTCTGGGGATTCAGTGCACAGAACATAAATAACAAATCATCTGTCTGCTTCTCTCATCCCTACTTATGAGAACATTTTAAACAAAATAGAAACCACTTACTGTTGACGGTGGAAGAATCGGGTCCTGTAGGGATTAAAGAGAGATGACATATCAGTGGTATATAGATTGTATTATGTACAGGTCCCAGAAGATGGTAGGACCATTCAGAAAGTGCAGTGTGACTCGCGCACGCACGGTAGGAAACCGACTGCTGGTTTCCCTTACTTACAATGCCGGCGCCTGCACCCAAATCCAATTGACGAATCGGCTCGGCCGACATTGCGGGTTCCCTGGACAGGTAAGTGACCTTATATTAAAGGTTAGCAGTTACTGAATCCTGATACCAAACTGGAGGAGCGGTGGAAAGTGAAGAAGTACAGAGCCCACGAGTACTAAACACGCCTGAGACATAAGCTTTTATGACATCCTAATGCTTTGCATAGGAGTCCATAGCTGTTGGTGAGTGTGGCAACATTGGAGGAGGGCACGGCACTGTGTTTTCCACACCGATTATAGAGAAGTGACTGCACACTAGCACTAATGGTTTAAGGACTGTATCAGTTTTTCTTATATTAACGCAGTTTAGTGGAGACTGCACTGGACACTGATCACATTTGAATTTGTACAGTGGGGACGGAAAGTATTCAGACCCCCTTAAATTTTTCACTTTTTGTTATATTGCATCCATTTGCTAAAATCATTTAAGTTCATTTTTTTTTCCTCATTAATGTACACACAGCACCCCATATTATACACACAGCACCCCATATTATACACACATCACCCCATATTGTACACACAGCACCCCATATTATACACACAGCACCCCATATTATACACACAGCACCCCATATTATACACACAGCCCCCCATATTGTACACACAGCACCCCATATTGTACACACAGCCCCCCATATTGTACACACAGCACCCCATATTGTACACACAGCACCCCATATTATACACACAGCACCCCATATTGTACACACAGCACCCCATATTGTACACACAGCCCCCCATATTGTACACACAGCACCCCATATTATACACACAGCACCCCATATTATACACACAGCCCCCCATATTGTACACACAGCACCCCATATTGTACACACAGCACCCCATATTATACACACAGCACCCCATATTATACACACAGCACCCCATATTGTACACACAGCACCCCATATTGTACACACAGCACCCCATATTGTACACACAGCCCCCCATATTGTATACACAGCACCCCATATTGTACACACAGCCCCCCATATTGTACACACAGCCCCCCATATTGTACACACAGCCCCCCATATTGTACACACAGCACCCCATATTGTACACACAGCACCCCATATTGTACACACAGCACCTCATATTGTACACACAGCACCCCATATTATACACACAGCACCCCATATTGTACACACAGCACCTCATATTGTACACACAGCCCCCCATATTGTACACACAGCACCCCATATTGTACACACAGCACCCCATATTGTACACACAGCCCCCCATATTGTATACACAGCACCTCATATTGACAGAAAAACACAGAATTGTTGACATTTTTGCAGATTTATTAAAAAAGAAAAACTGAAATATCACATGGTCCTAAGTATTCAGACCCTTTGCTCAGTATTTAGTAGAAGCCCCTTTTGATCTAATACAGCCATGAGTCTTTTTGTGAAAGATACAACAAGTTTTTCACACCTGGATTTGGGGATCCTCTGCCATTCCTCCTTGCAGATCCTCTCCAGTTCTATCAGGTTGGATGGTAAACGTTGGTGGACGGCCATTTTTAGGTCTCTCCAGAGATGCTCAATTGGGTTTAGGTCAGGGCTCTGGCTGGGCCATTCAAGAACAGTCACGGAGTTGTTGTGAAGCCACTCCTTCATTATTTTAGCTGTGTGCTTAGGGTCATTGTCTTGTTGGAAGGTAAACCTTCGGCCCAGTCTGAGGTCCTGAGCACTCTGGAGAAGGTTTTTTTCCAGGATATCCCTGTACTTGGCCGCATTCATCTTTCCCGCGATTGCAACCAGTCGTCCTGTCCCTGCAGCTGAAAAACACCCCCACAGCATGATGCTGCCACCACCATGCTTCACTGTTGGGACTGTATTGGACAGGTGATGAGCAGTGCCTGGTTTTCTCCATACATACCGCTTAGAATTAAGGCCAAAAAGTTCTATCTTGGTCTCATCATAAAGCCCCGACTGGTGGAGGGCTGCAATGATGGTTGACTTTCTACAACTTTCTCCCATCTCCCGACTGCATCTCTGGAGCTCAGCCACAGTGATCTTTGTGTTCTTCTTTACCTCTCTCACCAAGGCTCTTCTCCCCCTGATAGCTCAGTTTGGCCGGACGGCCAATTCTAGGAAGGGTTCTGGTCGTCCCAAATGTATTCCATTTAAGGATTATGGAGGCCACTGTGTTCTTAGGAACCTTAAGTACTGCAGAACTTTTTTTGTAGACTAGGCCAGATCTGTGCCTTGCCACAATTCTGTCTCTGAGCTCTTTAGGCAGTTCCTTTGACCTCATGATTCTCATTTGCTCTGACATGCACTGTGCGCTGTAAGGTCTTATATAGACAGGTGTGTGGCTTTCCTAATCAAGTCCAATCAGTATAATCAAACATAGCTGGACTCAAATGAAGGTGTAGAACCATCTCAAGGATGATCAGAAGAAATGGACAGCACCTGAGTTAAATATATGAGTGTCACAGCAAAGGGTCTGAATACTTAGGACCATGTGATATTTCAGTTTTTCTTTTTTAATAAATCTGCAAAAATGTCAACAATTCTGTGTTTTTGGTCAATATGCGGTGCTGTGTGTACAATATGGGGGGCTGTGTGTACAATATGGGGGGCTGTGTGTACAATATGGGGTGCTGTGTGTACAATATGAGGTGCTGTGTGTACAATATGGGGGGCTGTGTGTACAATATGGGGTGTTGTGTGTACAATATGGGGAGCTGTGTGTATAATATGGGGTGCTGTGTGTACAATATGGGGTGCTGTGTGTACAATATGGGGGGCTGTGTGTACAATATGGGGGGCTGTGTGTACATTAATAAGGAAAAAAATGAACTTAAATGATTTTAGCAAATGGCTGCAATATAACAAAGAGTGAAAAATGTAAGGGGTCTGAATACTTTCCGTCCCCACTGTTTGTTAATCTGCATTTTGTACATTTGATATTTTTCACTCATTAGAAGTGGGCAGCACTATGAGTTTGAATACCATCATCTTAGGTCAACTCTTCCCTGCCCCTTGTCAATTGGTCAATGAGCTGCTCTTCATAGATATGAGCCAATAAGATGTAAGAGGAAGGAACAGCCCTGAGCTCTGAACCCCAGGCATGTGTCATCATTTTCTAAGAAAGCATTGGGTTTATGGACCACCCTGACTTTCTGCAAGGTATGAGAGATGTTTGGGGGGTCCAATGATTGATCTGGGGAAAAATTGAACCATTTCTTGCATGCCAGTTAAGCTGTAGCAGCTGGATCCATTATTAGTTCTCTAACTGAATCATTATATACTGTATAAAAATATACTCTTTTCCTTTTTTTGGGGGAAAATCTAAAAATGCAGCTGCCCAGTGCTCAATGACAATGGTGGTGGACTTGTCTGGAAATGAGCAGACGAGTGAAGCCCGGAGTGGGACGCAGGCTAAGGGAGAGCTGACATGACGGGGTAGCAGAGTAAACCAGCAAGGCTGGAGTTAATAATCAGGGGGTGGTACGGGCTAGCTTTTGGGGGCTGCTTGGTCATTCATGTCTGGGGGATAGGAGGGGCTGAGGTCCGTAGCTCATTCCCTTGCCACCGGAAGAAGAAGCAGCTCCCACCCTCCCGCCCTTAATTTTGTTTAGGTTTTGGAGCTGTTTATGTTGAATTTGGATAGGGTGGCGTTTGGGGATCTTTGGAGGCATAAGGAATTAAGAGCAACATGACAGAAGTGGGGAGCCATCTTGGTATAGTATCCTTGGTTGATGCTAGTTAACTGGCATTGGGTGATGGGTATCAGTGTGTAAGGTTGAGTGGTGCCGTCCGAGTCGGAGCGGCCGCGACTGGGAACCTGGTGTGGACATACTGATATGGTGATAAATTTTGGTTAGTGCCTCCAAGGATTCCCAACAGTGGTTACATGTATCTGAAGGAATATTGTTTTGTGTTAATAAAGGTTATGGTTTGAAATGTTTAATAAAATGGCCGGTGCGGCCAATTTACTCCACCCTCAAGGTTTGCATTCTATGTATTAAGGTGCAAAACCTCCTGTGCTGCAGCTGCCCCCACCCCCAGAGCCCCCCTCTTACTTACCTGAACCCGATCTTTTCAGCGATGGGGAGAAGCACAGCAGGTCCAGCTGGTGTCTCGGGTCCTCATTGGATATATTTAATGCACTGCAGATCACTGAATCACTTGTCTGCCTGCCTGAAAGTGTATTTGAAAATGTACACCAGCAATGGCCTGCAGTCAGATACAGGCTTGGCTAGACTAGAATGCAGTGCATATATATATATATATATATATATATATATATATATATATATATATATATATATATATATATATATATATATGTAGGAGACAGTATATATATTTAATGCACTGCAGATCACTGAATCACCTGCCTGCCTGAAAGTGTATTTGAAAACGTACACCAGCAATGGCCTGCAGTCAGATACAGGCTTGGCTAGGCTGGAATGCAGTAGATTAGAAACAGTACACAAGGACCGGACTGCAGTCAGGTCTAGCTAAACTGGATACAGTGGATATATACTGTATATCTAAAAAAAGACCTTCATGGTGGAATCTCTGGGGATTCAGTGCACAGAACATAAATAACAAATCATATGTCTGCTTCTCTCATCCCTACTTATGAGAACATTTTAAACAAAATAGAAACCACTTACTGTTGATGGTGGAAGAACTGGGTCCTGTAGGGAATAAAGAGATGACATATCAGTGGTATATAGATTGTATTATGTACAGGTCCCAGAAGATGGCAGGACCATTCAGAAAGTGCAGTGTGACTCGTGCACGTGCGGTAGGAAACCGACTGCTGGTTTCCCTTTCTTACAATGTTGGCGCCTGCACTCAAATCCGACTGACGAATCGGCTTGGCCGACATTGCAGGATCCCCGGACAGGTAAGTGACCTTATATTAAAGGTCAGCAGCTGCAGTATTTGTAGCTGCTGACGTGTTTTTTTTTTTTTTTTCTACAGACTGGAGCTCCTCTTTAATCAATCAGCCAGTAGTTCACTAAGGAGGGTGACCCCCCCACTCCTGCAGTATTGGAAGTTGGTGGTCACTCGATCTTTGGAAGGCCTAAGAGGGAGCAGAAACTGGAGAGACCAACAGATATTAACCGCTTGCCGATCAGCCGCCACAGTTTTAATGGCACGGCTGGATGAAACAACATTATGTTGCGTTGCTTCGCCCTGCGGCTACTAAGGGCGCGCGCACCCGCTGCTTGCCCCCTGGAGCCGATGCGGGTGCCTGGCGGGCGCGATGACCACCAGGCTCCCGCGATTGCTTGTGACACACCACTGAGAACCGGGATCTGTGTGTGTAAACACACAGATCCCTGTTCTCTGAGGGGAGAAAAGACAGATCATCTGTTCATACAGAGTAAAAAGCGACGCAGTGCCAAATCGCAAAAAGCGCTCTGGTCTTTGGCCAGCCAAATTGTCCGGGGCTGAAGTGATTAAAAGTTCGCCCTTAAAGTTCCATAGTACCGGGGGGTACTTATTTTCTTCAAATACACAATATATTTGGGATGGTGGTGGCAACAACAAATCTGAGTTTTTCATTCTCCATAATGGTTCTCTCCTTACAATATATTCCTATTAAATGCCTCAGTAGGGAATTACTGTACCACCATGATAAGTCATGAGATCTGTATCACCACTTACAGTATCTCTGGCTTTTCACATGTTCACCATCATCTTCATCAGAATTTCATGGACACGGTGACAACTCAGGAGCACAATTAGGAGACAGTTGTCACCCCACAACAGCAGATATCTAAAGAAAGACCTTCATGGTGGAATCTCTGGGGATTCAGTGCATAGAACATAAATAACAAAGCATCTGTCTGCTTCTCTCATCCCTACTTATGAGAACATTTTAAACAAAATAGAAAATACTTACTGTTGACGGTGGAAGAATCGGGTTCTGTAGGGAATAAAGAGAGACAACATATCAGTGGTATATAGATTGTATTATGTACAGGTCCCAGAAGATGGCAGGACCATTCAGAAAGTGCAGTGTGACTCGTGCACGTGCGGTAGGAAACCGACTGCTGGTTTCCCTTACTTACAAAGCTGGCGCCTGCACCCAAGTCCGATTGACGAATCGGCTCGGCCGACATTGCGGGTTCCCTGGACAGGTAAATGACCTTATATTAAAGGTTAGCAGTTACTGAATCCTGATACTAGGGATGAGCCCAACACCCCCCGGTTCGGTTCGCACCAGAACCTGCGAACGGACCGAAAGTTCGCACGAACGTTAGAACCCCATTGACATCTATGGGACTCGAACGTTCGAAATCAAAAGTGCTCATTTTAAAGGCTAATTTGCATGGTATTGTCCTAAAAAGGGTTTGGGGACCCGGGTCCTACCCCAGGGGACATGTATCAATGCAAAAAAAACTATTAAAAACGGCCGTTTTTTCGGGAGCAGTGATTTTAATGATGCTTAAAGTAAAAAAAAAAAAGTGAAATATTCCTTTAAATATCGTACCTGGGGGGTGTCTATAGTATGCCTGTAAAGTGGCGCATGTTTCCCGTGTTTAGAACAGTCCCTGCACCAAATGTCATTTTTAAAGGAAAAAATCTCATTTAAAACTGCTTGCGGGTTTAATGTAATGTCGGGTCCTGGCAATATGGATGAAAATCAGTGAGACAAACGGCATGGGTACCCCCCAGTCCATTACCAGGCCCTTTGGGTCTTGTATGGATATTAAGGGGAACCCCGCACCCAAATTAAAATAAGGAAAGGTGTGGGGCCACCAGGCCCTATATACTCTGAACAGCAGTATACAGGATGTAGGTTTGTTGTTAAGTAGAATCTCTTTGTAATTTTGAACGGGTACATTTTTAACGTGTTTAGCTGCAGCCAAAAAATCTTTTTTAAGCTTTTTGGAAAACATAGGGAAGGGTTATCACCCCTGTGACATTTGTTTTGCTGTCTTTCCTCCTCTTCAGAAGATTTCACCTCACTTTTTGTCCCAATGGATTGGAAAGCATCAGTGGAAAGGAGAAATGTTTTTCCCATATTAACTCTTACAGGAGAGAATTTCCCTTCCTAGGGGTAGATTTCATCTCACTTCCTGTTGTCTCCTTCCGTTTGCAAGTAGGAGTCGTTTGTAAGTTAGTTGTTTGAAAGTAGGGTCCTGCCCTATATACTCAGCAGAAATTTGGGCCTTAGGTGTTGCTGTGGCCACAACACTGTAAGCCCTCACAGGGCTCTGCTGTGAATATATTAGATCAAGAATTGTAATTACATGCCCCTGTTGAACAGGAGCTGAAAAATTAGGCCTTAGGCACTGGTGCTGGTGCCACAACACTGCAACCCCTCACAGACACTCTAGTTGGAATGCAGGAACGAGCCCTGCTGCAAAGTATTGCATCAAAAATTGTAATTACACGCCCCTGTTAAACAAGGGCTGAAAAATTGGGCCTTAGGCACTGGTGCTGGTGCCACAACACTGCAACCCCTCACAGACACTCTAGTTGGAATGCAGGAACGAGCCCTGCTGCAAAGTATTGCATCAAAAATTGTAATTACACGCCCCTGTTAAACAAGGGTTGAAAAATTGGGCCTTAGGCACTGGTGCTGGTGCCACAACACTGCAACCCCTCACAGACACTGTAGTTGGAATGCAGGAACGAGCCCTGCTGCAAAGTATTGCATCAAAAATTGTAATTACACGCCCCTGTTAACCACTTCAGCCCCGGAAGGTTTTACCCCCTTCCTGACCAGAGCACTTTTTACAATTCGGCACTGCGTCGCTTTAACTGCTAATTGCGCGGTCATGCAATGCTGTACCCAAACGAAATTTGCGTCCTTTTCTTCCCACAAATAGAGCTTTCTTTTGATGGTATTTGATCACCTCTGCCATTTTTATTTTTGCGCTATACACGGAAAAAGACCGAAAATTTTGAAAAAAAATGATATTTTCTACTTTTTGTTCTAAAAAAAATCCAATAAACTCAATTTTAGTCATACATTTAGGCCAAAATGTATTCGGCCACATGTCTTTGGTAGAAAAAATGTCAATAAGTGTATATTTATTGGTTTGCGCAAAAGTTATAGCGCCTACAAACTAGGGTACATTTTCTGGAATTTACACAGCCTTTAATTTATGACTGCCTATGTTGTTTCTTGAGGTGCTAAAATGGCAGGGCAGTACAAAACCCCCACAAATGACCCCATTTTGGAAAGTAGACACCCCAAGGAATTTGCTGAGAGGCATGTTGAGCCCATTGAATATTCATTTTTTTTGTCCCAGGTGATTGAATAATGACAAAAAAAAAAAAAATTACAAAAAGTTGTCACTAAATGATATATTGCTCACACAGGCCATGGGCCTATGTGGAATTGCACCCCAAAATACATTTAGCTGCTTCTCCTGAGTACGAGGATACCACATGTGTGGGACTTTTTGGGAGCCTAGCCGCGTACGGGGCCCCCGAAAACCAATCACTGCCTTCAGGATTTCTAAGGGCGTACATTTTTGATTTTACTCCTCACTACCTATCACAGTTTTGAAGGCCATAAAATGCCCAGATGGCATAAAACCCCCCCCAAATGACCCCATTTTGGAAAGTAGACACCCCAAGCTATTTGCTTTGAGGCATGTTGAGTCCATGGAATGTTTTATATTTTGACACAAGTTGCGGGAAAGTGACAAATTTTTTTTTTTTTTTTTTTTTTTGCACAAAGTTGTCACTAAATGATATATTGCTCACACAGGCCATGGGCATATGTGGAATTGCACCCCAAAATACATTTAGCTGCTTCTCCTGAGTACGGGGATACCACATGTGTGGGACTTTTTGGGAGCCTAGCCGCGTACGGGGCCCCGAAAACCAATCACTGCCTTCAGGATTTCTAAGGGCGTACATTTTTGATTTTACTCCTCACTACCTATCACAGTTTCGGAGGCCATGGAATGCCCAGGTGGCACAAACCCCCCCCAAATGACCCCATTTTGGAAAGTAGACACCCCAAGCTATTTGCTGAGAGGCATGGTGAGTATTTTGCAGCTCTCATTTGTTTTTGAAAATAAAGAAAGACGAGAAAAAAAAATTTTTTTTTTCTTTTTTCAATTTTCAAAACTTTGTGACAAAAAGTGAGGTCTGCAAAATACTCACTATACCTCTCATCAAATAGCTTGGGGTGTCTACTTTCCAAAATGGGGTCATTTGGGGTTTTTTTTTGCCACCTGGGCATTCCATGACCTCCGAAACTGTGATAGGCAGTGAAGAGTGAAATCAAAAATTTACGGCCTTAGAAAGCCTGAAGGCGGTGCTTGGTTTTCGGGGTCCCGTACGCGGCTAGGCTCCCAAAAAGTCTCACACATGTGGTATCCCCGTACTCAGGAGAAGCAACAGAATGTATTTTGGGGTGTAATTTCACATATTCCCATGGCATGTTTGAGCAATATATCATTTAGTGACAACTTTGCGCAAAAAAAAATAAAAAAAATAAAAAATTGTCTCTTTCCCGCAACTTGTGTCACAATATAAAATATTCCATGGACTCGACATGCCTCTCAGCAAATAGCTTGGGGTGTCTACTTTCCAAAATGGGGTCATTTGGGGGGGGGTTTGAACTGTCCTGGCATTTTATGCACAACATTTAGAAGCTTATGTCACACATCACCCACTCTTCTAACCACTTGAAGACAAAGCCCTTTCTGACACTTTTTGATTACATAAAAAAATAATTTTTTTTTGCAAGAAAATTACTTTGAACCCCCAAACATTATATATTTTTTTAAAGCAAATGCCCTACAGATTAAAATGGTGGGTGTTTCATTTTTTTTTTTCACACAGTATTTGCGCAGCGATTTTTCAAATGCATTTTTTGGGGAAAAAACACACTTTTTTAAATTTTAATGCACTAAAACACACTATATTGCCCAAATGTTTGATGAAATAAAAAAGATGATCTTAGGCCGAGTACATGGATACCAAACATGACATGCTTTAAAATTGCGCACAAACGTGCAGTGGCGACAAACTAAATACATTTTAAAAGCCTTTAAAAGCCTTTACAGGTTACCACTTTAGATTTACAGAGGAGGTCTACTGCTAAAATTACTGCCCTCGATCTGACGTTCGCGGTGATACCTCACATGCATGGTGCAATTGCTGTTTACATTTGACGCCGGACCGACGCTTGCGTTCGCCTTAGCGCGAGAGCAGGGGGGACAGGGGTGCTTTTTTTTTTTTCTTTATTATTATTATTTTTTTATCTTATTTTTAAACTGTTCCTTTCATTTTTTTTTTTTTTTTAAATCATTTTTATTGTTATCTCAGGGAATGTAAATATCCCCTATCATAGCAATAGGTAGTGACAGGTACTCTTTTTTGCAAAAATTGGGGTCTATTAGACCCTAGATCTCTCCTCTGCCCTCAAAGCATCTGACCACACCAAGATCGGTGTGATAAAATGCTTTCCCAATTTCCCAATGGCGCTGTTTACATCCGGCGAAATCTAAGTCATAAAATGCTCGTAGCTTCCGGTTTCTTAGGCCATAGAGATGTTTGGAGCCACTCTGGTCTCTGATCAGCTCTATGGTCAGCTGGCTGAATCACCGGCTGCATTCTCAGGTTCCCTGTTGAGACAGGAGAGCCAGAGAAAAACACGGAAGACGTTGGGGGGGGGGCATTCCCTCCCACTGCTTGTAAAAGCAGTCTAGAGGCTAATTAGCTGCTAGGATTGCTTTTACATGAAAGCCGACCACTGGCTGAAAAGAATGATACCAAGATGATACCTAAACCTGCAGGCATCATTCTGGTATAACCACTCAAAGTCGTGAATGGCGTACCTGAAGACAAAAAAATGGTTAACAATAAAGGACAGTAAACGGTAAGGTATAAAAAATTGCATATCTGAAAAGCAAACATGATAAAACATAATAACAATAAAACATTGCAGAATAGAATACAGTAAAAAAGAGCAGAACAATAGAGAGAGAATAGAGAGAGAGAGAACAATAAAACGACAACTATTTTTTTTTTTATTTTATATTTTTGTTTGTGTTTTTTTTTTTTTTTTTACACTTTTTTTTGTAACTAACTTTTATAACTGTAACCGGTTCCAGGTTCGGGTCTCTCAAAATGCGATGGTATCTTGGGAGACCCTGTGAAAGTGTGCCTAGTCTGTGCAGTGCTGTACCCTACGCTAATACTCAATTAGTGCATGGTAGCGTTCAAAACATTCACCAATGCAAAGACCAGGATTGTCAGGACAGGAGGGACAATAATAGCGGGTGTCACGCCTATATCCGCGCTTGCTGCAGACACGACATCTTTTTTGGGGGGTTCGTTGGGTAGGGGTACTCAGGAGGACATAAAGAAAATGCCTCTCATGCAGACGACTGCATTTGGTTGGGGATGTGAATGGGGGAAGTACGGGCGCTGCAGAAGCGGTGGGTTCCCAATTAGGATTGGCGAATGCAGCAGGAAGGGCACTATGGGCACGACGGGCCTGTGTTTGTCTTCTTGGTGGCAGCGGGACACTACTTGTGCTTGCCACCTCACCAGCTTGAACTGCATTTATGGGACTCGCCACGTCACCAAGTGTTACTGCAGTGCTGGTTTGACTACGACCGGGGTGTACTAGGCTGCTGGTGCTTGCCAGTTCACCAAAACACTACCAAAAAAACTGTTAGCGATCGCAGGGATCAGGCCTGACTCTGCGAACGCTGCAGTTATGCGTTTAGTGTTTTGTAAGTGACAGTGATCGATCGATACTGCACTTGGGTGGGCTGGGCTGGGCCGGGCGGAGGGGCAAAACGCAGGTGCTAGCAGGTATCTGGGCTGATCCCGCTAACACTGCGTTTGTGGGAACCCTAAACTGCTGGGGACGCTAGTATAGATCTGATCAGATCAGATATTGATCCGATCAGATACTATACCACTAAGGGAGGTGTACGGTGCGTGCGTGGGTGTTAGCGGTACTGGCGCTAATCTGACGCTGCCTGGGGCTGGCGCTTGCCAGTTCACCAAAACGCTACCAAAAAAACTGTTAGCGATCGCAGGGATCAGGCCTGACTCTGTGAACGCTGCAGTTATGCGTTTAGTGTTTTGTAAGTGACAGTGATCGATCGATACTGCACTTGGGTGGGCCGGGCGGAGGGACAAAACGCAGGTGCTAGCGGGTATCTGGGTTGATCCCGCTAACACTGCGTTTTTGGGAACCCTAAACTGCTGGGGACACTAGTATAGATCTGATCGGATCAGATATTGATCCGTTCTGATGCTATACCACTAAGGGAGGCGTATGCTGCGTGCGTGGGTGTTAGCGGTACTGGCACTAATCTGACGCTGCCTGGGGCGACGCATATCACCGCCGGGCGATCAGGGGGCTAAACCTTTATTAGGTAATAAACGGCGGGTGCCCTGACACTATAAAAAATAAACAAACTAACCAGCGTCACCCGTAACGGTTATACGTAGATCAGTGGTGAAAGGGTTAACTAGGGGGCAATCAAGGGGTTAAAACATTTATTAGGTAGTATATGGGGGTCCCTGTCGCTATAAAACGCTGACGGCGAACCTAAATATTTACGTTCCTAACTAGCGTCACCAGCGACACTAATACAGCGATCAGAAAAATGATCGCTTAGTGACACTGGTGACAGGGGGTGATCAAGGGGTTAAAACTTTATTAGGGGGGGTTAGGGGGGTATCCTAGACCTAAAGGGGGCCTAACACTCACTGCCCTAACACTGTAACTGTCACAAACTGACACAATGCAGTAATCAGGAAAAAAAAAAAAAAAAATACTGCTTGCTGTCAGTTTGTGACAGGGGGGGGTGATTGGGGGGGATCAGGGGGCGATCGGGGGGGATCGGGGGTGTAAAGTATGCCTGGCATGTTCTACTGTGTGTGTGTGTGTTGTGCACTTACATGTCTTCTCTCCTCGGCGCTGGAACGGAAACTGCCGAGCCGAGGAGAGATGACATCACATCCTCTGCCTGTGTGAAACTACACACAGGCAGGGGAGGATTCCTATTGGCTGGGAGCGATCGCGAGGGGGGGGCCACGATCGGATGGTCTCCCCCTCGCCTCCTGACGCTCCCAGCCAAATGCCGACCTCCGCTGGCACCGGGGGGGGGTCCGATCGGACCCCCCGCCCGCGGGAGGCAGATCACGTACAGGTACGTGATTCTGCCTGCCCGTGCCATTCTGCCGACGTATATATACGTTAGGCGGTCGGCAAGTGGTTAAACAAGGGCTGAAAAATTGGGCCTTTGGCACTGGTGCTGGTGCCACAACACTGCAACCCCTCACAGACACTCTAGTTGGAATGCAGGAATGAGCCCTGCTGCAAAGTATTACATCAAAAATTGTAATTACACGCCCCTGTTAAACAGGGGCTGAAAAATTGTGCCTTAGGCACTGGTGGTGGCGCCCAGAACCAAAAATGTTCTTACAAGCTATCAGCATGATGATTGAGGAGGAAGAGGATAATTACTCAGGGATAGTCACTCAGCATCAGCATAGGCAGTCTTTGAAGGGATCTGAGATTTCAAAAAAAATTATTCGGTTACATCAGCATCAGGTGCTTGGTAGCTGGTGGTGATCCAAGACTCATTCATTTTTATGAAGGTCAGTCGATCGACCGAGTCGGTGGACAGACGCACCCTGTGATCGGTTACCACGCCTCCAGCAGCACTGAATGTGCGTTCCGAAAGAACGCTGGATGCAGGACAGGCCAGTAGCTCAATTGCATACTGTGCAAGCTCTGGCCAGTGATCCATCCTCAAGACCCAGTAACCCAGAGGATTTTCGGTGGGAAAGGTGTCCAAGTCTGATCTTGCCCCTAGGTATTCCTGCACCATATAAAACAGACGCTGGCGATGGTTGCTGGAACCGATCATACCTTGGGGCTGCGGACCAAAAAATTGTCTGAACGCATCGGTCAGACGGCCACCTTCTCCACCGCTCCTTCTTTGACTGACCGAAGCCTCAGCAACACGTTGTCCAGAAACAGGAGTTTGTAACCTCCCAGTCTCTGGGAACGCATTGCACAGACGTTTCTGCAAGGCCTCCCGAAGATATTTCATCCTCTGCTCCCTCTGCGATGGCAAGATAAGGTCTGCAACCTTACCCTTGTAACGTGGATCAAGGAGGGTTGCCAGCCAGTATTGGTCCTTCTCCTTGATACCACGAATACGAGGATCCTTACGCAGGCTTTGCAGGATCAGGGAGGCCATGCAGCGTAGGTTTGCTGAGGCATTCGGTCCGGAGTCCTCTGGGTCACTAAGGACGACATGGTCCGCAGCCACCTCCTCCCAGCCACGTGCAAGTCCATGTGTTTCTTGGGACTGATCCCTTAAAGACTGCTGCTGATGCTGAGTGCCAGGCTCCACCTCCATACTGACACAATCTTCCTCCTCCTCCTCCTCCTCTTCCTCCTCGTCCTCTTCCTGTGTGATCGGCGGGCACGCAGGAACACTGTCTGGATAAAGGGGGCCTTGAGAGCTAAGGAAGTCCTCCTCTTCCTGCCTCTGTTCTGCCTCAAGTGCCCTGTCCATTATTCCACGCAGCGTGTGCTCCAACAGGTGGACAAGGGGGACAGTGTCACTGATGCATGCACTGTCACTGCTCACCATCCTCGTGGCCTCCTCAAATGGTGACAGGACAGTGCATGCATCCCTGATCATGGCCCACTGGCGTGGGGAAAAAAAACATGCTCCCCTGACCCTGTCCTGGTGCCATAGTCGCACAGGTACTCATTGATGGCCCTCTGCTGCGTGTGCAGCCGCTGCAGCATGGCCAACGTTGAGTTCCACCTGGTGGGCATGTCACAGATTAGGCGGTTCTTGGGCAGGTTAAACTCCTTTTGGAGGTCCGTCAGCCGAGCACTGGCATTATATGACCGGCGGAAATGCACACAGACTTTCCTGGCCTGCCTCAGGACATCCTGTAAGCCCGGGTACCTGCCCAAGAACCGCTGCACCACCAAGTTAAGGACGTGAGCCAAACAGGGCACATGGGTCATTTGTCCCTGTCGGAGGGCAGAGAGGAGGTTGGTGCCATTGTCACAAACCACCATTCCTGCCTTAAGTTGGCGTGGCGTCAACCACCTCTGAACCTGCCCCTGCAGAGCTGACAGAACCTCTGCCCCAGTGTGGCTCCTGTCCCCCAAGCACACCAGCTCAAGCACCGCATGGCATCTTTTGGCCTGCGTACTTGCGTAGCCCCTTGAACGACTACGGAGCACCGCTGGTTCCGAGGAAGAGGCCATGGAGGAAGAAGAAGAGGAGGGGGTGGAGGAGAGAGGTGTGTCACAATCATTAGCATTTTGGAGGCGTGGTGGCGGAACAACCTCCAACACTACTGCACCTTGTCCTGCATCCTTCCCAGCTGCCAGCAGAGTCACCCAATGCGCCGTGAAACTTAGGTAACGTCCCTGTCCATGCCTGCTGGACCATGAGTCAGCGGTAATATGCACCTTACCGCTGACCGCCCTGTCCAGCGAAGCCTGGACATTGCCTTCCACATGCTGGTAGAGAGCCGGAATCGCCTTCCATGAGAAAAAGTGGCGTTTGGGTACCTGCCACTGAGGAACCGCACATTCCACAAACTCACGGAAGGGGGCAGAGTCTACCAACTGAAAAGGCAGCAGTTGAAGTGCTAGCAATTTTGCCAAGCTAGCATTCAACTGCTGGGCATGTGGATGGCTGGGAGCAAACTTCTTTCGGCGGTGCAGCAGCTGGGGCAGGGAAATTTGCCTGGTATAATCTGACGTCGGTGTACCAAAATCAGATTGCCCACAAGTACGTGGCTGTGACACACCTAATTCTACACCTTCATTCCTCTCAGTGCAGGTCTCAGAGAGGACTGAAGGTCTAGTGGGGTTGGAAATCTCAGCTGATGAGGAGCAAGCAGAGGTCCTCTTTGTTCTTTGGTGTGGGTCTTTTAGATACGCTTGCCAACGAACTGCATGGCAGGTCAACATATGTCTGGTCAAGCATGTGGTACCCAAGCGGGAGATGTTTTGGCCACGCGAGATACGCTTGAGACATATGTTGCAAATAGCAGCGGTGCGATCTGATGCACTCGTCTCAAAAAAGGCCCACACCAAAGAACTTTTTGAATAACGCGCAGAGACTGCAGTGCCCTGCACATGTGGAGCTTTGGGGTGTGATGCAGTCAATGTGCTGCCCTTAGGCTGGCCCCTGGAGGGTATCCTGCCTCGTTGGTGATGTGCCGCCTCCTCCTCCTCCTCCTCCTCCTCTCTCCTATCAGGCACCCACGTTGAGTCAGTGACCTCATCATCCCCTCCCTCCTCATCACTGGAGCAAACCTGGCAGTATGCTGCAGCAGGGGGAGCATGACTGCCAGATTGCTGTCCTTCTTGGGCACCCCCTCTGTCCGTGCTCGTGTTACTGCCTTCATCGAGCTCAGTATCATCATCAGAGCCTTCCAAACGCTGGGCATCCTCCTGGAGCATGTACCCAACACTGTGGTCAAACAGTTCGAGGGACTCCTCAGGAGGACATGGTGGGGCTAGGGAA
Organism: Aquarana catesbeiana; assembly: GCF_042186555.1. Taxonomy (NCBI): domain Eukaryota; kingdom Metazoa; phylum Chordata; class Amphibia; order Anura; family Ranidae; genus Aquarana; species Aquarana catesbeiana. The sequence goes on along the minus strand of NC_133329.1, from coordinate 6,159,137 downwards.
GGAGTCACTGATGACATTGAGCCGAGGGAAGAGGCCGCTGCTTTGCCAGACAAAGTATCCTGGGCATGGGTGAGAGAGGATGAGGAGGATGAGGACGGCTTGGTCATCCACTAGACCAAGTCTTCCGCATGTTGCGGCTCAACATGGCCAGCTGCCGAAAAAAAGGCCAAGCGTGTCCCATGGCCACGTGCTGATGAGGATGCACCGTCTCCACGACCAGCACTAGACACATAGCCTGCTTGCCCTCTCTTATTGGCTTGTGACTGTCTGCCTCTCCTTCTTGGCCTTCCAGACATACTAATGGCCTGTAGCTGCACTAAGCTGGGATATATATATGTACTGATACTGCAGCTAGCAAAATCAACTGCCTGCCTGTAGTATGAGAACACCACCAACCTTCTACAGGTAGCTTTAGCTGAACACTGTGAGGTGGACGCACCCCACTAACTTGTAGGTTTAGCAGAACACTGTGAGCAGGACGCACTGCACTAACTGTAAATAGTCTAGCTGCCTGACTGTGGTACTAATAGGATCAAAAGAACACCAGCAATTTTCTTCAGGTAGCTGTATTTACTATAACAAGACAAGCCTGCCTGTCAGTAAGAAGATAACAGGAACGGATCTAGCTGAACACTGTGAGCAGGACGCACCGCACTAACTTGAAGGTTTAGCTGAACACTGTGAGCAGGACGCACCCCACTAACTTTTGTAGGTTTAGCTGAACACTGTGAGCAGGACGCACCCCACTAACTTGTAGGTTTAGCTGAACACTGTGAGCAGGACACACTACACTAACTGTAAATAGTCTAGCTGCCTGACTGTGGTACTAATAGGATCAAAAGAACACCAGTAATTTTCTTCAGGTAGCTGTATATACTGTAACAAGACAAGCCTGCCTGTCAGTAGGAAGATAACAGGAACGGATCTAGCTGAACACTGTGAGCAGGACGCACTGCACTAACTTGTAGGTTTAGCTGAACACTGTGAGGTGGACGCACCACACTAACTTGTAGGTTTAGCTGAACACTGTGAGCAGGACGCACCACACTAACTTGTAGGTTTAGCTGAACACTGTGAGCAGGACGCACCCCACTAACTTGTAGGTTTAGCTGAACACTGTGAGCAGGACGCACTGCACTAACTGTAAATAGTCTAGCTGCCTGACTGTGGTACTAATAGGATCAAAGTAACACCAGTAATTTTCTTCAGGTAGCTGTAAATACTGTAACAAGACAAGCCTGCCTGTCAGTAGGAATATAACAGGAACGGATCTAGCTGAACACTGTGAGCAGGACGCACTGCACTAAATGTAAATAGTCTAGAAGATAACAGGAACGGATCTAGCTAAACTGAATACAGTGTATATATATATATATGCAACACCTGGGATGCATATATATACACAATACACTGTAAGTGCAGCTAACTGACTGACTGTTCTGCCTAATCTATCTAACTCAAATCAAATGTTACTGTCTGTCTCTCTCTCTCTCTTAATGAACGCCGGAACACACACTACACAGGGCCGCCGTGCAGGCGGCCTTATATAGTGTGGGGCGTGTACTAAATCCCCTGAGCCATAATTGGCCAAAGCCTCCTTGGCTTTGGCCAATTACGGCTCTCTGTTAAGGCGGCGCTGTGATTGGCCAAGCATGCGGGTCATAGTGCATGCTTGGCCAATCATCAGCCAGCAATGCACTGCGATGCCGCAGTGAATTATGGGCCGTGACGCGCCACACGAATTTGGCGCGAACGGCCCATAAAGTTCGGAATTCGGCGAACGACCTACCTGATACCAAACTGGAGGAGCGGTGGAAAGTGAAGAAGTACAGAGCCCACGAGTACTAAACACGCCTGAGACATAAGCTTTTATGACTCCTAATGCTTTGCATAGGAGTCCATAGCTGTTGGTGAGTGTGGCAACATTGGAGGAGGGCACGGCACTGTGTTTTCCACTCCGATTTTAGAGAAGTGATTGCACACTAGCACTAATGGTTTAAGGGCTGTATCAGTTTTTCTTATATTAACGCAGTTTAGTGGAGACTGCACTGGACACTGATCACATTTGAATTGATATGTTAATCTGCATTTTGTAAATTTGATATTTTTCACTCATTAGAAGTGGGCAGCACTATGAGTTTGAATACCATCATCTTAGGTCAACTCTTCTCTGCCCCTTGTCAATTGGTCAATGAGCTGCTCTTCATAGATATGAGCCAATAATATGCAAGAGGAAGGAACAGCCCTGAGCTCTGAACCCCAGGCATGTGTCATCATTTTCTAAGAAAGCATTGGGTTTATGGACCACCCTGACTTTCTGCGAGGTATGAGAGATATTTGGGGGTCCAATGATTGATCTGGGGAAAAATGGAACCATTTCCTGCATGCCAGTTAAGATGTATCAGCTGGATCCATTATTAGTTCTCTAACTGAATCATTATATACTGTATAAAATTAAACTCTTTTCCTTTTTATTGTAGAAAATCTAAAAACGCAGCTGCCCAGTGCTTAATGACAATGGTGGTGGACTTGTCTGGAAATGAGCAGACGAGTGAAGCCCAGAGTGGGACGCAGGCTAAGGGAGAGCTGACATGATGGGGTAGCAGAGTAAACCAGCAAGGCAGGAGTTAATAACCAGGGGGTGGTATGGGCTAGCTTTTGGGGGTTGCTTGGTAATTCATGCCTGGGGGGTAGGAGGGGCTGAGGTCTGTAGCTCATTTCCTTGCCACCGGAAGAAGAAGCAGCTACCACCCTCCCGCCCTTAATTTTGTTTAGGTTTTGGAGCTGTTTATGTTGAATTTGAATGGGGTGGCGGTTGGGGATCTTTGGAGGCATAGGGAATTAAGAGCAACATGGCAGAAGTGGGAAGCCATCTTGGTATGGTATCCTTGGTTGATGCCAGTTAACCGAGGTTTAACTGGCATCGGGTGAAGAGTATCAGCGTGTAAGGTTGAGTGGCGTCATCCGAGTCAGAGCGGCCACGACTGGGGACCTGGAGTGGACATGCTGATATGGTGATAAATTTTGGTTAGCACCTCCAAGGATTCCCAACAGTAGTTAAATGTATCTGAAGGAATATTGTCTTGTGTTAATAAAGGTTATGGTTTGAAATGTTTAATAAAAAAATTCTATGCATTAAGGTGCAAAACCTCCTGTGCTGCAGCTGCCCCCCCCCCCCCCCAGAGCCCCCCTCTTACTTAACTGAACATGATCTTTCCAGCGATGGGGACAAGCCCAGCAGGTCCAGCTGGTGTCTCGGGTCCTCATTGGATATATTTAATGCATTGCAGAGACTAGAATGCAGTGGATATATATATATATGTAGGAGACAGTATATATATTTAATGCACTGCAGATAACTGAATCACCTGCCTGCCTGAAAGTATATTTGAAAACGTACACCAGCAATGGCCTGCAGTCAGATACAGGCTTGGCTAGACTGGAATGCAGTAGATTACAAACAGTACACCAGGAACGGACTGCGGTGAGATCTAGTTAGATCTCACTGCAGTGGATATATATATATATGAGAGAGATGTAGCTAAACTGGATACAGTGGCTATATACTGTATATCTAAAGAAAGACCTTCATGGCGGAATCGCTGGGGATTCAGTGCACATAACATAAATAACAAAGCATCTGTCTGCTTCTCTCATCCCTACTTATGAGAACATTTTAAACAAAATAGAAACCACTTACTATTGACGGTGGAAGAAGCAGGTTCTGTAGGGAATAAAGAGAGACAACATATCAGTGGTATATAGATTGTATTATGTACAGGTCCCAGAAGATGGCAGGACCATTCAGAAAGTGCAGCATGACTCGTGCACGCGCGGTAGGAAACCGACTGCTGGTTTCCCTTACTTACAATGTTGGTGCCTGTACCCAAATTAGACTGATGAATTGGCTCGGCCCCCATTGCGGGATCCCTGGACAGGTAAGTGTCCATATATTAAAAGTCAGCAGCTGCAGTATTTGTAGCTGCTGAAATTTTTTTTTTTTTTAGAGACCGGAGCTCCTCTTTAACCTCTAGCTTGACCTCTGCACTGGTAGGCACAGATAAGGCGACACTGATGGGCTACCACCGAGAGGGGAGAAAAATTGCCGATTACCGGCTCTGTTTACATTACATGATCAGCTGTCATTGGCTGACAGCTGATCACGTGGTAAGGGGCTGGGATCGACCACTTACTCCGATCTGTGATCAGCCGTGTCTCATAGACTCACTGATCACAGAGCGTGCCGTGCGTGCCCTGCAGGGAGGAGCGTGCAGGCCGTTCGGGCATGGAAGGTACGTCTATGGACGCCCTCCCGGCAAATTAGGTCCACACTGCAGCTGTCTTTCGGCTATAGTGTGGATGGGAGGTGGTTAATCAATCAACCAGTTGTTCACTCAGGAGGGTGACCACACTCCTGCAGTACTGGAAGTTGGTGGTCACTCGATCTTTGGATGTCCTCAGGGGGAGCAGAAACTGGAGAGACCAACAGATATTAATAAATGTTTTCTAAAATGAATATAAAAACCTGACACAACTACAAGTCAAAAATGGAGAGATTTCTACAACTTTATTATTTGAGCTTACACATACTTTGAGCCAAAAAAAATAAAAAAGGGGCAAACAGGCAGGAATTTTAAAGCAGAAAAGGCATGCTTTGTCTCTTTAGCATAAAAGTTACTTTCCTGCCTATCCGTGCAGCTCACTGTACAATTTCAGCAATGCTGAGAGGGACACCATGCCCATCCAGCCAATGAAAGGTGCTGGCGATAAAAACCTGGAAGGTGGTCGCCCAAAGATATGAGCGGCCCGGGAGGGGAGTTCTGGGGTACCACATCGCCGGAGCTGGGATGGGTTGGGGGGAAGGATAAGAATACCTTTTTGGGTTGGGTTACTTTTAAGAGGTAACACTAGGTTAAGGGTTAAGTGTTGGAATTAAACATCAGGGTAAGTTGACAGTTAAGGGTTAATGTTCAGGACCAGGTCAGGGACAACATTTCAGTGTTGAGGGTTAAACATTAAGGGGTAGGTTAAAGTCACATTAAGGGGATTTTTTAATGAGATGCTTATAGTGTGACTTACACTTTCTTGCTATTCTTTTAAAATATTGTTACTCTTTTCTTGCTCTAACTGTCTCCAGGCTGTGCTGAACAGCTTGGGCCCCCCCGTGCCAGCTGGGACCCATAAAGTCTTATTGGAGCCTCTATTTAGAACTACAACCTTACATGTAGCTGTACTTGAGAAGGACACGGGAGCCAAAGCCAAACTAAATTGGGAGCCCCCCCCTGATTTTGGCTCTGTAAACCACTTGTTCATCTTGTGCTCTCGGCACTGGGAATAGCTCCACATAAGGTTGCAGTTCTGGATGTGAGCGTGGAGGAACAGCAGACTCTGGTAAAACTCCAAAGGTCCCAGAGGGCAAAAAGGGGCACCAGCATACCCGTAGTTGACCAATAGGAACACACTTAAACCTTGAAATACTTTGTTTTTACCTGCTCTCAGATTATAAATACCTTAAGAAAAATAATATTTATGCAATAAAAAAATGTGATGAAAAATAAATAAATAACTGCTAAACCAAATAGCATGGGAAAGACACATATAAAGAGAGGTAATAGTGCTGCACACCCCAAATAGTACAATATGGGAAGACTACCCCAAGGGGGGGGGGGTTTAGGCAGCAAGGTAAGTAATTTGAGTAGGTAATATATATAGAAAAATATTTTATTTTAAGTATGCATAAGATAATACCATGGCAGTTAAAATATGAGCTCTGGTGGGAGAATAAGAACCATTTCAAATACATACAATGCAAACAGAGAATTATACATGGCATTACATGTCAGAATGTCAGTTGTATAAAAGACTGACGCATTTCGACCTGTATAAATTAGGGTCTTCTTCAGAGGTTTAGTTTACTGCAAAAGACAATCAAAGATAAATGGTCAGAGCAACTTAATAGTGTTGCATATTTAGGTGGAAAAGGTGAAAGATAAATAAGGAAGTACGAGGGAAGCGTGAATGAGTGAAGAGATGAATAGAGGGAAAAAAAGAAGGAAGGGGATAAGTGATTTTTAAGGGATTTCTGGTTAGGAGGGTCTTTCCGAATACACCTCCCACTGGGTAAATGTATGTTACATTTGTATTTCATATATATTATAATTTATGAATCACCTGTTAAAATTTGACATGTGTACATGTAAAGTCTTTTGCAGCAATCTAATCCTCTTAAGAAGGCCCTAATTATATGGGTCGAAACGCGTCAGCCTTTTATCCAACTGATAATCTGATATGTAATGCCATGTATAATTCTCTGTTTGCATTTAATGTATTTGGAATGGTTTTTATTCTCCTACCAGAGCTCATATTTTAACTGTTATGGTATTATCTTATGCATACACTTCAATAAAATATTTTTATATATATATATATATCCTACTTGAATTACTTACCTTGCTGCTCAAACCCCCCCTGGGGGAAACTGCTCTGCTAAACCAAAAAGGCCACTGTCCACAAAGGTTCTATGACCTTAGACTAGGGGGTAGGCAACCTCGGCCCTCCAGCTGTGGTGAAACTACAAGTCCCATGAGAGACATTGCAAGACCCTGACAATCACAGGCATGACTCCTAGAGGCAGAGGCATGATGGGATTTGTAGTTTCACCACAGCTGGAGTGCTGAGGTTGCCTACTCCTGCCTTAGATAATAATATTCAAACTCATAGCACCGTTCACTTCTAATGAGTTGCAACATATCAAGCCTTCAAAATACAGCTTAATGTATAAATCCAAATGTAATCAGTGCAGCACATGTTTCTGCCTGCTGTGCTCTTTTACCTTTATTGCTAATTGTTACTGAGCTTGGCTTGTGACCCCAATTCTGATTTTCTGCTGCCTGTATGTCAGGAAACAATCCGCAGAAGAACTGGCATAGCTGGTAAATGCTAATATGCATGCGCACAAGGGTACAAATGGGCAAGAAGACATATCCGTCATTTCTGCCTAGTACCATTCCAGAAGCAGCAGTACCTGCTGTACAGGATAAAGTAACCTTCATCCAGGAAAATTTTCGGTTCTACAGGAAAGCACGCGGAAAGCGCAGGAGGACTACAAGAAACATTATGACAAGAGGAAGAAAGGAAATCCAGTTCTAAAGGTAGGAGACAAAGTGTGGCTCTCTACAGCGAACCTTAAACTGGCTTGCCCTTCTTGGAAGCTGGGTCCAAGGTTCATTGGCCACTTTGTGATCAAAATGAATAACCCTGTGGCCTTCAAATTATCCCCACCAAGTATGTATAAGATTCACCCAGTCTTCACCTCCAATCACAGTAGGTGAAGAAACAGAGATTGTGGTGGAAGCCATCCTGGATTGCCAAAGAAGGGGAAGACAAGTCCAGTATCTGATAAAGTGGAAAGGTTACTCACCAGAAGAGAGCTCTTGCGAACCTGCAAGTAATGTACATGCCCATAGACTTCTTTGTGAGTTTTTCAACAGGTACCCTGAGAAGCAAGCACACTTGGGCATCTGGAGGCTGCCCCTTGGGGGAGGGCAGAGTCAGGGAACAATCCACAGAAGACCTGGCATAGTTGGTTAAACGCAGCGAAATCGCAGATTTGTGAACAGAAATTTGTGCTATACAGAATATGCTAATACACATGCGCACACAGGCACGAACGAGCAAGAAGACACAATTGCCAGTACGCATGCGCGTACACCAAAGTGCACGCAATATGTGACAGCAGCAGCAACCACTAATTTCTGGATGATCTTCAGCTCCCCCGTGAGTTCTGTTCCTGTTGTTATTTGGATTTCCTGTTACCGACTCGGCTTGCCTTTGACCTGTCTTGTCTCCACTCCTGGCTTTGACGCTTGGCTTGTTCCTGTGACCCCACTCCTGCCTGCTGATCCATGCATGACTTTTGGCTTGCTCTTCTGACTCTGCTTGTTGCTACTCATGACTGATATCCCATGCATGATTTCTGGCCTGGCTCCTGACTCTCCCTGCTGCCAAGTCTCATCTGGTACTCCTGAAGGACCACTGCCCAGCAGTGCATCCTGCTCATCAGCCTGACAGCCACCATCCAGTGGTCATTGCCTCATCACCTTAGCCTATCGCAGCTGGCAACGCCTGCTTCTCTGAGCATAGCACTCCCTGTTACCACCTTCAGGGGGCGCTCTGCACTTAGCCACAAAGGGGAGCCCTCTCAGCACTTCGGCCTCTCACCAGGTACGTGACATTGTACCAACCACAGCTTGTGACCTTGATACTTATTCTGTGCCTTGTGAACTGGACTACTTGATTTCTCTTTCATTAAGAACTGTGCCTAGACTGAGGTTTCCAGCCACTGGTCTCCACTATCTACAAAAATGTACTAGTTACTGAATCCTGATACCAAACTGGAGGAGCGGTGGGAAGTGAGGAAGTACAGAGCCCACGAGTACTAAACACGCCTGAGACATAAGCTTTTATGACTCCTAATGCTTTGCATAGGAGTCTATAGCTGTTGGTGAGAGTGGCAACATTGGAGGAGGGCACGGCACTGTGTTTTCCACACCGATTATAAGTGACTGCACGCTAGCACTAATGGTTTAAGGGCTGTATCAGTTTTTCTTATATTAACGCAGTTTAGTGGAGACTGCACTGGACACTGATCACATTTGAATTGATATGCTAATCTGCATTTTGTAAATTTGATATTTTGCACTCATTAGAAGTGGGCAGCACTATGAGTTTAAATACCATCATCTTAGGTCAACTCTTCTCTGCCCCTTGTCAATTGGTCAATGAGCTGCTCTTCATAGATATGAGCCAATAAGATGTAAGAGGAAGGAACAGCCCTGAGCTCTGAACCCCAGGCACGTGTCATCATTTCCTTTGATCTGGGGAAAAATTGAACCATTTCCTGCACACCAGTTAAGCTGTAGCAGCTGGATCCATTATTAGTTCTCTAACTGAATCATTATATACTGTATAAAAATATACTCTTTTCCTTTTTATTGGTGAAAGTCTAAAAATGCAGCTGCCCAGTGCTCAATGACAATGGTGGTGGACTTGTCTGGAAATGAGCAGACGAGTGAAGCCCGGAGTGGGACGCAGGCTAAGGGAGAGCTGACATGATGGGGTAGCAGAGAAAACCAGCAAGGCAGGAGTTAATAATCAGGGGGTGGTACGGGCTAGCTTTTGGGGGTGACTTGGTAATTTATGCCTGGGGGATAGGAGGGGCTGAGGTCCGTAGCTCATTCCCTTGCCACAGGAAGAAGAAGCAGCTCCCACCCTCCCATCCCTTAATTTTGTTAATGTTTTGGAGCTGTTTATGTTGAATTTGGATGGGGTGGCGGTTGGGGATCTTTGGAGGCATAAGGAATTTAGAGCAACAAGGCAGAAGTGGGGAGCCATCTTGGTATGGTATCCTTGGTTGATGCCAGTTAACCGAGGTTTAACTGACATTGGGTGATGGGTATCAGCGTGTAAGGTTGAGTGGTGTCGTCCGAGTCGGAGCGGCCGCGACTGGGGACCTGGTGTTGACAAGCTGATATGGTGATACATTTTGGTTAGTGCCTCCAAGGATTCCCAACAGTAGTTAAATGTATCTGAAGGAATATTGTTTTGTGTTAATAAAGGTTATGGTTTGAAATGTTTAATAAAATGGCCGGTGCGGCCAATTTACTCCACCCTCAAGGTTTGCATTCTATGCATTAAGGTGCAAAACCTCCTGTGCTGCAGCTGCCCCACCCCCGGAGCCCCCCTCTTACTTACCTGAACCCGATCTTTCCAGCGATGGGGACAAGCCCAGCAGGTCCAGCTGGTGTCTCGGGTCCTCATTGGATATATTTAATGCACTGCAGATCACTGAATCACATGCCTGCCTGCCTGAAAGTGTATTTGAAAACGTAGACCAGCAATAAACGTAGACCAGCAATGGCCTGCAGTCAGATACAGGCTTGGCTAGACTGGAATGCAGTAGATTAGAAACAGTACACCAGGAACGGACTGCAGTGAGATCTAGCTAGATCTCACTGCAGTGGAGATATATATATATATATATATATATATATATATATATATATATATATATACCAGTCTGACTGTATATATATATATATATATATATTAAATACACTGCAGCTAACTGAATCACACCTGCCTGCCTGAAGTAGATTAGAAACAGTACACAAGGACCGGACTGCAGTGAGATGTAGCTAAACTGGATACAGTGGCTATATACTGCATATCTAAAGAAAGACCTTCATGGTGGAATCGCTGGGGATTCAGTGCACATAACATAAATAACAAATCATCTGTCTGCTTCTCTCATCCCTACTTATGAGAACATTTTAAACAAAATAGAAACCACTTACTGTTGACGGTGGAAGAAGCGGGTTCTGTAGGGAATAAAGAGAGATGACGTATCAGTTGTATATAGATTGTATTATGTACAGGTCCCAGAAGATGGCAGGACCATTCAGAAAGTGCAGCATGACTCGTGCACGTGCGGTAGGAAACTGACTGCTGGTTTCCCTTACTCACAATGTTGGTGCCTGCACCCAAATCTGACTAACGAATCAGCTTGGCCGCCATTGTGGGATCCCGGGACAGGTGAGTGTCCATATATTAAAAGTCAGCGGCTGCAGTATTTGTAGCTGCTGACATTTTTTTTTATCCTATTTTATTTTACTATCATTTCCAATAAATACTTGTTGATTTAAGCCTCTGTTGTGCAACAACCACCTGGTTATAATTTTACTCAGAAAATACAATATACATAGTTCTTAACTAAAGCATAACTCTATCCTTCCTAGACCCTGCATGAAAACTTTTCCTTTCAGATGCTACCAACTGCATTAGTTCTTCCACTTAAAGGGCTTGTAAACCCTCAAAGTTTGCATTCTATGCATTAAGGTGAAAAACCTCCTGTGCTGCAGCTGCCCCCCTCTTACTTACCTGAACCTGATCTTCCCAGCGATGGGAACAAGCCCAGAAGCTCCAGCCGGTGTCTCGGGTCCTCATTGGATATATTGATAGCAGCAGGAGCCATTGGCTCCCGCCACTGTCAATCAAATCCAATGACGTGGGAGCTGGGTCCTGCTGTCTGTGTCAATAGACGCAACAACAGGACACAGGAGTGCACCCCGCACGAGTGCCCCCCAGGGAAAGCGAGTGCCCCCCCAGGGAAAATGCTTCTCTGTTGGGGCACTCGAGAATAGAGGGGGAACCAGGAGCGCCACGGAGGTACCCCAGAAGAGGAGGATCAGGGCCAGAGGAGGTAAGTATGACATGTTTGTTATTTATTTTTATTTTTTTAAACAAGACTTTACAACTCCTTTAAGGACCAAGCCTATTTTTGATACTTGTTGTTTACCAGTTAAAATGTTTGGGGGTTCTAATGATTTTAACTGTCTGAAAAAAAAAAAAAAAAAAAAATATATATATATATATATATATTTTTTTTTTTTTTCAGACACCCTAGAGAATAAAATGGAGATTGTTGAAATTGTTGCAATACTTTCTGTCACACCGTATTTGCGCAGCGGTCTTACAAACGCATTTTTTTGGGGAAAAAAATACACTTTTTTAAGATAAAAAAAGGTAAAGTTAGCCAAATTGTTTTTTATATTGTGAAAGATAATGTTATGCCGAGTAAATCGATACCCAACATGTCACGCTTAAAAATTGTGCACACTCGTGGAATGGCGACAAACTTTGGCACTTATAAATCTCCATAGGCGACGTTTAAAAAATTTCTACAGGTTACCAGTTTTGAGTTACAGAGAAGGTCTAGTGCTAGAATTATTGCTCTCACTCTACTGATCATGGCGATACCTCACATATGCCGTTTAAACAACGACTTAAGTATGCGTTTGCTTCTGCACACAAGCATGGAGCGACGGGCGCTTTAAAAAAAATGTTTCTTATATATTTTACTTTTTTTTTTTGTTTTATACTGTCCCTTAAAAAAAATGGATCACTCTTATTCCTATTACAAGGAATGTAAACATCCCTTGTAATAGAAAAAAAGCATGACAGGTCCTCTTTAAAGTAGCGACGTATATCCACAGTGGGCAGTCTGGAAGGAATTAAGCAGCATAACCCCTACATTTCACATCATAATCCCCAGCCCAAAGCCCAATGATTACTTAAACCTTAACCTTTTTAACCTCCAAAGACTAAACTTTGCCCTGAACCATTGGGCTGATACCTCTGATTATGGCCAGATAGTTCCATGCTGTTTCCTTCCTATATTTTCAATTCTGTTATATTACAGTAGATTCTTTGTACATCTGTCTGGTTTACTCCTTATTGGAGTTCATTCCTCCCCTTTCCTGCTCACTGATTGGTCTATGACCTAATCTACTTTACATTGTAGAGAATTGGTGATGTCCAGGAGACATACGACAACCTCCTCTGTCAAGGTCTTCTGCCCTCTTGGAATAATCTCTGTTCTAGAAGGAGTTTTGCTACTATGGTATGATTTGGGGCTTAATTCCAATAAGCTGATAAAAATCATCAAAAATAAAAATAATGCAAGTATCCAATCACAATTTTACCTCCTGATCGTTTAATTGGTCCACTTGTCATAGCAGCAGGAGCATCATAACTCTTGGGGGTTCCAGTTGCATCACTTCGACTCCCTCCTGTGGGGCAGTTCTACAAACAAACAAGACTATTGAGAAAAGACAGTTGGGTGATACGGATTAATCGAAGATGCTCTCTATGAAATCATCACTGAGCTAAGTTGATGAGCTGAGAGACCATGTGTTCACACAAAAGGGGCAGCTGCCCTGGACCCCATCATTGTTGTGGGGCCCAAAGCAGCTTCCTCATACTTGCCAACTATCTCAGTTTAAATTCCCTTGGTCCCGTGCTGTGTCCCGATATCTCAGTGTAAAGTTCTGTTACTAATGCTGCCCAGCTCTGCCCTATTGCCGTGTTCAGATGACTCTCCTGCAGACCCATGTTTACATGTAAATAATGGCGACATTAATATGTAAATAGCCGTTGACCGGTGCCATTGATATGTAACTAAAGGAAGCATTCATTAGTATATCATGCCCCCCTGATGTCATAGCCACCATCACTTCTGCTGAATGCTGCCCACTGGGGAGGCAAAGGGACACACTTGAAAGTCCTGCCTACAACTGTGGTCATTAAGCCTAATATCAGCCTGTTCTTCAAAGGTAAGCAAATTGCCCCTTACATTGGTGGTCAGTGTAAATCCCTCCTTACATTGGTGGTTTCTGTGAATGCTCCTATTACATTGGTGGTAAGTATAAATCCCCATTACATTAGTGGTCAGTGTAAATCCCCATTACATTAGTGGTCAGTGTAAATCCCCATTACATTAGTGGTCAGTGTAAATCTCCATTACATTGGTGGCCAGTGCAGAAACTCCTTTTTATATTGGTAATTGGTATCGCAGTAAGAAGCATTGAAAGGCTAACAACAGGTACAAACAAGGCCAAGGATAAATCCAAGGTAAAAACCAAGCTTAACTTGCCATCAGCCAGCTATAGATGGGAGCAAGTGGAGTCTTTTTTGGATCACTGTTGTGTTTTTTGGTCAGGCAACGCACTTACGCCTTTGCAGCCATTGTGCTACATGCTGGGTGTTCAGTGTGCCCCTGTACATTTAAGAGGGGGTGGGCTCCCCTTCAGTCCACCTGCTCTCACCTATCTATCAGAACACATGTGCCTCCACTGTGGGGACACTTATAAGTTAGTGTCAGATACCAGGGTGCCTTGACGAGGCTCTGTGGCTTACGCATGCATTTGCAAATGTGTGCAGACTAAACCCCTGCTTTTAACTCTTACTGTAGACAGGTCATTTGGTTGTCTGTGTGCTGGTGGTAAGTTAAGCTTGGTTTTTCCCTTGGATTTATCCTTGGCCTTGTTTGTACCTATTTACTGCCAAACCCTGCAAAGTAAATGCATAATAGGCTAGTATGCCCATTATGTGGCACTTAACTGCAAACGAAGCCCTCGCTGTCCCCACTGTGGGAAGCATCAGTCTTCGCCCCTCTTCCTTCTGGGACCGCGAACCCCTGTTGTGTGAGTGGCCGGAGGTGCGTGACATCACTCCCGCACACTGCGCGCCGGAGCCGTCAGTCACAGCACACACTCGCGGAGGTCCGTTTCTTTATAGCGCATGCGCTGATGACATCATCGACTCACTACAAGGTAAATATCTCCTAAACGGTGCACGTTTAGGAGATATTTCCACTACCTATAGGTAAGCCTTATTCTAGGCTTACCTATGGGCAAATATCACAATCGGGGGGGGGGTATACAACCACTTAAAGGTGTCTGTGCTACCTCTGTGGATATAAATGGCGGGGTGTGTTCCTAAAACTCATTAGAACTGAAGAAGTGGCTTAGAGAAACTAAGAGACATCTTCAACATTACAGGACAAGTCCAGTTTAATGTGATCAACTACTACAAGAAATTCCTTGACATATGGCCAATATCAGGGGCAGGAGTCATGCTTCTTTATATTCTTGACAGATTAATTAGCCTGCTTCTCCCAAATTGCAGGTTCTAAATATCTGCCCCTTCCGTGTGTTTCCAACTCTATCCATCTCTGGATCCCACCACCATGCCTGGACTGTGACATCTATATCTGGGCTATATACTAGGTATAAAATATTTTTTTTTCAATTCTTATACGTTTCACTAATCATGACTCCTCAATTGCCCAATACAATTGCCTGAACTGTGTGTTCCTCAGCAGATCCACAAATAAATATTCAGGGTTTAAAAACTATGCATTGGTAATTCTTCAGATTTTCCGTCCCTATTCATGGACAGAACAGTATTTCTATCTTTCTGAGGTTTATTGAACTGATTAGCCGGGGGTTTGTGATCACCATTTACCTTGGAAGTCCCAATGGAAATCTCAGGAGTGATGAGTTTGTTGCTTCCAAAATCAGACAAGATGGTGAATTTCTGATGTTCTTATAGCTGCGGGATTGTTCAGTATGTGGAGAGACATGGAGTTCATGAACCATGTTTGCCTGACTCCTTACATTGTGTGACAACATTCAGTAGATTCAAGGGTTTGCGAACTGTTATTTTTTTCATTTAACACAAATAATCAATAATCTCCTAATTTAATGAACTGTCTGATAAAGTCATCTGAGCTGCTTAAAATCTTACAGACTGAATGTACTTAGACAATAAAAGCCATCACTCTGGGGAGGGGGCCATTGTTTTGAGTGTATGCCTCATTGTTAGAGGTGTCCTGGTTATGGACTTTGCAAGAAGACCGACCTTCTTATCTGCTCTAACTCACTTTTTATAGCAGGAATCCTACTTACAGGTGCACAGGGTCCGGTATCGGAGTCACACAGGCTGACAGCACAGTGTAGATACACTTCGTTGTAATTTCCAACAAACTTGAACATCTTCACAGAAAACCGTCCTTGTCTGGAGACACCGTTCTCTAGAACATTGATAGTGTTATCTTGCATGTTAGGACAGCTAAAGAAAGTAAAAGTGAGAAAAAAGGACATTTTACAGATAATCGCTGTATACACATTGCGCTAAAAGACTTTATTCAGAGAAGTAACAATTACAGTATCTCACAAAAGTGAGTACGCCCCTCACATTTCTGTAAATATTTTCTTCTCTCTTTTCATGTGACAACACTGAAGAAATGACACTTTGCTACAATGTAAAGTAGTACAAGAGTACAAGTAAAGGAAAAGTACAAGTAAAGAGTGTACAGTTTGTATAACAGTGTAAATTTGCTGTCCCCTGAAAATAACGCAACACACAGCCATTAATGTCTAAACCGCTGGCAACAAAAGTCAGTACACCCCTAAGTGAAACTGTCCAAATTGGGCCCAAAGTGTCAATATTTTGTGTGGTCACCATTATTTTCCAGCACTGCCTTAACCCTCTTGGGCATGGAGGTCACCAGAGCTTCACAGGTTGCCACTGGAGTCCTCTTCCCCTCCTCCATGATGACATCACAGAGCTGGTGGATGTTAGAGACCTTGCGCGCCTCCACCTTCCCTTTGAGGATGCCCCACAGATGATTAATAGGGTTTAGGTCTGGAGACATGCTTGGCCAGTCCATCACCTTTACCCTCAGCTTCTTTAGCAAGGCAGCGGTGGTCTTGGAGGTGTGTTTGGGGTCATTATGTTGGAATACTTCCCTGCAGCCCAGTCTCTGAAGGGAGGGGATCATGCTTTGCTTCAGTATGTCACAGTACATGTTGGCATTCATGGTTCCCTCAATGAACTGTAGCTCCCCAGTGCCGGAAGCACTCTTGCTCGTTATACAAGCTGTACACTCACTACTTTACATTGTAGCAAAGTGTAATTTCTTCAGTGTTGTCACATGAAAAGATAGAAGAAAATATTTACAAAAATGTGACTGAGGGGTGTACTCACTTTTGTGACATACTGTACTTAATGGTATATTTGTAAAGGGAAAGACCAGACAGATCTGGTACTTTAGTTTGTGATGGACAAAGGTGGGTTGAAGCATCCAGCAGCTTCTTCTGTCTCTGGACACTGGTAGAGAGATCTCTGCACCCATGTTTATAATATTTTCCATCTTTTTCATCTGTTATGGGGGTCTCCTGCCCATGTTTTACGGGAGTAAACCAAGGTTGGTCCATACAGCCCTTCACTATCACTCCTGGTCATGGAGAAGGAAATTCTGGATCTCAGTAGATTACTACTTTTAAATTTACCTGTTTTGGATAATGTAATACTTCAGCGGGTCATTCACATCATTCGATGGGGTAGCGTAGCAGTTCTTCATCACCAGAACAAGATTTGATGTGTCTCCATCCTGAATGAAGACTTTGATATACAAGAATTCCTCGGTGGACAGGGCGACTTCTGATCCAGTGTATGGATTTTTGTAGCTGCTATCTATATAAATAGCCAAGGTGGCCTGAAACGTTCCTATCCCTGGAACTACGATATTTATAGAGCTGCATTTCAAATAGTAAAATAATGATAAAAAATAATTAAACTTACAACACTAACAATCTTAAAGGTAAACTAGTATAGCATGAAAAGAATAGAAGGAGGGAAATTAGGAGGGCTTAGTCATAGTTACAGACAATAAAGCAGTACACGGTACTTTACACAACTGTAGGATAGATGGCAGAGGACTAAATACAGATCATATCATAGAAAAATGACTATCCTGATAAAATTCCTGAGCCAGCATTGCTGCCACTTTTCCTTTTTTTCCTATAATCCCCTTTTACTGGAAATAAGCAATTGGTCCCGTGTAGTCAGCAGACAGGGGACAGGACCTCTTTATATGAATATGTGACCAGGGGGTCTTTCTCCTATGTCACAGGAGTCCTTCATACCATGTGGCAGCTGGCGGGAGGGTCTTAGGATGAGTCTGCGGCCAATTCATGGATTGTAGGCTGCAGCCCAGATAGCAAGGATAATTTGCCACAAATTTATGGCAGTGTTGAATTGTAAGTCCTATTCACTTACTGCATATTGTCACTGGCAAGTTGTACACTTGCAGAGGACTTGCAGCACATGCTCTAGTTGACACTTTTCAAAATCCAGCCACAGTGCCCCCCTGTGGTGGGATGACTATTGCACAACATAACTGAACCAGAACTTGCAGCAGGCTTGCAGAATGCTTGCAAAAAAAGTTGATCTGGAGTCATGCAATGCAGACTTGCTGCAATTGTGCAACAAACTTGTAAAGCCCGGCAAGTCTAGCAATAGCTTAGCAAGTCATTTTTAAACTTGCAGCACAATTGCTTGCTATCTGGGAGACTGAATAATTCTGCATGTGCACTATATGGGAAAACATTTGTGAAAACCCCTCCAAGTAATTTAATTTTTAATGCTTAATCCTACAAAGACATTGTAGACAATTGTGCGCTTCCAACCTTGTGGTAACAGTTTGGTGAAGACCCTTTTCTGTTCCACCATGACTGTCCCCTGTGTACAAAGCCAGCTCAATAAAGACGTTGTGTGACCAGTTTGGTGTGTAGAAACTCGAGTGTCCTGGACAGAGCCCTGACCTCAATCCTACTGAACACCTTTGGGATGAATTGGAACCAATCCAGTTCTCTTTTTTTTGGTGCTCAATGTGAGGCTTGGAATGCCAATGGTGAGCCAGGTCTTCTAATCCAACATCAAAACCAGAGCTTACCAATTGGCACAAATTTCCACAGACACCCTTCAATGATGAAGTTCAGGCATCTCCAGTGAAGGGTCCTTTGAATACTACATCATACAAAGACATTGTAGACAATTGTGCTCTTCCAAACTTGTGGTAACAGTTTGGTGAAGACCCTTTTCTGTTCTAACATGACTGTGCCCCTGTGTACAAAGCCGGCTCTATAAAGACATGGTTTGACAAGTTTGGTGTGAGGGAACTCAAGTGTCCTGCTCAGAGACCTGACCGCATCCCTACTGAACACCTTTGGGATGATTTGGAACCAATCCAGATCTCTTTTTTTTTTTTGGTGCTCAATAGGGATGAGCCCGATGTTTGCCTGTTCGCTGAACAGCGAACATTATGCGGTGTTGCAGCAAATTCGAAAGCAGCGGAACACCGTTAAAGTCTATGGGACATTACCATGAAAAAACAAAATTGCTCATTCTTAAGGCTTATTTTGCCATAAAAGGTATTTGAGGACCCGGGGACATGTATCAATGGAAAAAAGTTTTAAAAACGTCAGTTTTTTTGGGAGCAGTGATTTTAATAATACTTAAAGTGAAACAATAAAAGTGTAATATCCCTTTAAATTTTGTACCTGGGGGGTGTCTATAGTATGCCTGTAAAGGGGCGCATGTTTCCCGTGTTTAGAACAGTCTGACAGCAAAATTAAATTTCTAAAGGAAAAATTGTCATTTAAAACTGATTGCGGCTGTAATGAATTTTCGGTTCTCGGCAATATAGTTAAAACTCATTGGAAAAAAAATGGCATGGGTTCCCCCCCAGTCCATTACCAGGCCCTTTGGGTCTGGTATGAATATTAAGGGGAACCCAGAACCAAAGATTTAAAAAAAAATTGCGTGGGGATCCCCCCAAAATCCATACCAGGCCCTTCAGGTCTGGTATGGATATTTGTTGTCTGAAAATTTGAGATCCAGCACTCAAATTTTTGTTGTCGGAAATTCTGACAACAAATGTGCGATGGAGCCTACATACAGTCGGAATTTTCCGACAACAAGCTCACATCGAACATTTGTTGTCGGAAATTCCGAGCGTGTGTACGCGGCATTAGACTCACAATTTGATTTTTTTTTCTATTACCTGATGATAGGATTCAGACTGGTTATCAAATCCAACTCATAGGCACACAGAAGGGTTATTTTCAGGGTATTTTTCCTTATGTATATTGCCCCGGGTTCATCCACAACAATGGTGATAGAAGACGTATATGTGACATGGGTTCCATTTCTGTCCTTTGTAGAAACAAACAAACAAAAAAAAAAAAATAACAATCATTAATAAAATATATAGTGCCAGCATTCTCCCCTTCTTGGGACCCGTGATTGACAATGACTCTCACTGCTTGTCTCAGCCAATGAGGAGGGAAAGACCCAAGAGAGCCGCGCTGCTCTTGTGCACATCGCTGGATCAAGATTGGGCTCAGGTAAGCATTGGGACGGGGGGGGAGGGGGGTGCTGACCACTGAAGGTTTTTTACCTTCATGCATATAATGCATGAAGGTAAAAATCCTTCACCTTTTACAACCAATATAATAATAGCACTAAAAAATGTAAACTTCACAATTTGTTTTATAAATATATAAAAATAATCAATTAGTACAAACTACACAGTTCCAGATATCCACAAGATAAAAATTACAGGCACACATACAGTAGGTGCCGCTGATATTGTGTCACTCTCGCCACTGTTAGCAGGGAGATTTACACCTGCGAGCCCCGTCGCGGGAGCCAGCGCCAAGCTCCTCTCACTCACCGCCCCCAATGGATTCCTATGGATGTGTGGCATCTCTGGGGGGGGGCAGCGAGCGTGAGAAGCACAGCCTCGCAGCGGTGATTTCCAGCACGATCCCATCGCGCTGGAAATACAGTATCGGCGGCAGGTACTGTATAACCCACTATTTTTTGGTACAGACAACGCAGCAGGAAGAGTATAATGTCCCGTACACACGGTCGGATTTTCCGACAACAAAGCCATGTTTTTTTTTTCCGATGGACGTTGGCTCAAATTTGTCTTGCATACACACGGTCACACAAATCTTGTCAGAAATTCCGAACGTCAAGAACGCGATGACATACAACACGTACAACGAGCCCAGAGAAATGAAATTCAATAGCCAGTGTGGCTCTTCTGCTTGATTCCAAGCATGCGTCGGAATTGTTTACACACGATCTGAATTTACAACAAAGGATTTTGTTGTTGGAAAATTTGAGAACCAGATCTCAAATTTTGTATGATGGAAATTCCGATGGAAAATGTCCGATGGAGCCTACACATGGTCGGAATTTCCGACAACAAGCTCCCGTAGAACATTTTCCATTGGAAAATCTGACCATGTACGGGACATAAGACTTTCTTGATTGGCTTTGCATTAAGGGTATTTTGTACTGTTTGCCTCTTTCACATCTAACCCTCTATGTTGTGCTGTGTCATTTTAATCCCTTCCTGCTGCCATCTCCTGGTCCTTTAAGAGATTCTAAATATCGTGAGGCAGGCATTCGGATCATGTAACCACTGTGATTGGTAGTCACGTGATCGAAAAGCTCCCGATCACAAGTATGCATAATTACAGTACATAGTCACAGATTTAATCTGGTTGAAAAAAGACACAAGTCCATCCAGTTCAACCAACAGAGCTGAGAGCTGGGAGCCGGGAGCTTTCTGGTACCCGCCAGCTACATATGTTTACATAAGGACACATATATGCGGCCTCTCAGCATATGTGTACCTTCAGCGGGAATTGGTTGAATGGGCTGCCAGTGCACTGCAATAAAAAAAAGTGTATCCACACAAATTTTGCTCCACAGAATACCGCAATACCCAGTATAAACCCTGTAGTGTGCTGCAGTGTGGAAGCATTGCCCACAACTTTACTGGTATACCCGGGTACAATGCTAAATAAAAGGCACTGATAGTAGGGGGCGGGGTTACAGTGCACTGTGCAAATACATGTGTGTGTGTCTGTATTTCCTTACTCTGTTCAGTCTGAGGCAAGATTGAGGTTGTGCTTGAGCAGAGGGCATGTTCAAAAGGCAGGCTGTGATTGGTCAGAGGGTGTGTGCCAGAGCCAAGCTATAATTGGTCGGGGGGGCATAGTGGCTGAACAAACTACACAATCCAGGCATGCTGTGTGTCTGCACAGTGTTATGTACCTCTGACTGGAAAGCCAAATCATGAAAACTGACCACACTAAAGGGCCGTACACACGATCGGACTTTTTGACAACAAACATGCAAATGAGCTGTTTTGGAGCAACATCCGACCATGTGTACGCTCCATCGGACAAACTTTTTCTGTTTCCATCGGACTTTTGTTGGCTGTGCGAACGGAGAAACTTTCCGGCAACAAAAGTCCGATGGAGCAAAGTCCGATCGTGTGTACATAAAGCGTCAGACTTTTGTACAAACTACAGTACACAGCCGCCAGAATGTTTCCAGCGCGATCCGATCGCGCTGGTTATCGGCGACAGTGTACTGTACATCTCGTGCTGGCTGCAATAGGAAAAACACATTTTTCTACTGCGGCAGGCGTGAAAGGAAATTCCCCTCTGGGAGAATGCCAGGCCCTTCGGTCTGGTATGGATTTTAAGGGGAACCCCCTACGCTGAAAAATCGGCGTGGGGGTCCCCCCAAAATCCATATCAGACCCTTACCCGAGCACGCAGCCGGACCGGTGAGGAAAGGGGATGGGGACGCCCCCTGAGCTGTACCAGGCCGCATGCCTTCAACATGGGGGTGGTAGCTTTGGGGGAGGGGGCGTCCTGCGGCCCCCCCACTCCAAAGCACCTTGTCCCCATGTTGATGAGGACAAGGACCTCTTCCCAACAACCCTGGCCGTTGGTTGTCGGGGTCTGCGAGCGGGGGACTTAACGGAATCTGGGAGCCCCCTTTAATAAGGGGGCCCCCAGATCCTGGCCCCCCACCCTATGTGAATGAGTATGGGGTACAGCGTACCCCTACCCATTCACCTAGGGAAAAAAGTGTCAATAAATAAAACACACTACACAGGTTTTAAAATTAATTTATTAGGCAGCTCCTGGGTCTTCTTCCGACTTTGGGGGTCTTTTTCCGACTTCGGGGGTCTTCTTCCGACTTCGGGGGTCTCTCAGGCGTCTTCTCCCGGTGTCCAGATCTTCTGCCGGCTCCACCGCTATCTTCTTCCGCTCTTTTGCTAGCGGTGGCCTGGACCTCTGGATCACCTTCTTCCCTCTTCTCTTCCAGAGATGTTGACACGTCGCTCTCTCCAGCTGGAATGGTCTCTGAGTGCTCCGCAATGGATTTATATAGGCGGTGACCCCGTCCCCCTATGAGGTCAGAGTCCCGGGGCATGCTGGGACTGTGAGGTCATAAGGGGCGTGGTCATAGGATGACATGACCACGCCTCCTTATGAGATCACAGTCCCAGCATGCCCCGGGACTCTGATCTCATAGGGGGGCGGGGTCACCGCCTATATAAGTCCATTGCGGAGCACTCGGAGACCATTCCAGCTGGAGAGAGCATTGTGTCAACATCTATGGAAGAGAAGAGGAAGGAAGATGATCCAGAGGTCCAGGCCACCGCTAGCAAAAGAGCGGGAGAAGATAGCAGTGGAGCTGGCAGAAGATCTGGACACCGGGAGAAGAT
Organism: Aquarana catesbeiana; assembly: GCF_042186555.1. Taxonomy (NCBI): domain Eukaryota; kingdom Metazoa; phylum Chordata; class Amphibia; order Anura; family Ranidae; genus Aquarana; species Aquarana catesbeiana. Next base: position 6,136,348 of record NC_133329.1, on the reverse strand, counting down.
GCCGGAGAGACCCCCGAAGTCGGAAGAAGACCCCTGAAGTTGGAAGAAGACCCCCAAAGTTGGAAGAAGACCCTCAAAGTCAGAAGAAGACCCAGGAGCTGCCTAATAAATTAATTTTAAAACCTGTGTAGTGTGTTTTATTTATTGACACTTTTTTCCCTAGGTGAATGGGTAGGGGTACGCTGTACCCCATACTCATTCACATAGGGTGGGGGGCCAGGATCTGGGGGCCCCCTTATTAAAGGGGGCTCCCGGATTCCGATAAGCCTCTCGCCTGCAGACCCCAACAACCAACAGCCAGGGTTGTCGGGAAGAGGCCCTTGTCCTCATCAACATGGGGACAAGGTGCTTTGGGGTGGGGGGGCTGAAGGGCGCCCCCCTCCCCCAAAGCACCCACCCCCCATGTTGAGGGCATGCGGCCTGGTATGGCTCAGGAGGGGGGGCGCTCGCTTGTTCCCACCCCCTTTCCTGACCGGCCGGGCTGTGTGCTCAGATAAGGGTCTGATATGGATTTGGGGGGACCCCCATGCTGTTTTTTTCAGCGTAGGGGGTTCCCTTTAATATCCATACCAGACCTAAGGGCCTGGTATGCCCCTGGAGGGGAACCCATGCCGTTTTTCTATTTAAAATTTGGCGTTGGAGTTCCCCCTCAAGATTCATACCAAACACAGTGCCTGGCATTGGCGAGGATCAAAGTTGGATCCCCGCACCAGTGTGAACCCAGCTCGCAAGGTGTCAATCTCACCAATAAAAGTGGCGAGATTGAAACAATATCAGACAACAATACAGAAGTTGACCAAAGGGTGGTGGTAAAGAGGTGAAAAACCACATGATATGGTGAAAGTTGGCTGGAAAAGTCCTGTCGTCTGTATGCAAGACAAACTTTTGGGCAACGCCCTTTGTACAAAAATCCAAGGGAAAGTTTGTACAAAGTCCTATCATGTGTATGGGGCTTAACACAGATTGGCTTCTGTATTTTGTGTGGTCAGTTTAGAACAAGGAGGAAAGGTGACTGGTGGGATCAACCAGGTTCTTCAGATGTAAGAAGTCCATGAAAATGATAGAGACTCTGATTTATTGAATTTACAGATGTGATCACACACACACATAGAAAAATGATAAATATTTAGGGGAACATACACTTTAGTAGCAGCCTTAGCGAACACTTACATATGTCTGGACTCTGCAACTTCCAACTTGTAGAGGGGCCAGGACTGAGAATGTATTTGTGACGGGGTCATCCTGGAAGTTGAAGCAGTCGTTATCCTTCACATGAGTCTTGTTGAAGTAAATGTTCAGATCGTTAAACTGACATTTGTGGAAGGTGGCGGTCATCTCGTACAGTCCGCAGGTCAGCTGAGGAACCACCTGTGACAAATCTTTAAATGAAGCAAAAATATATTTTATTAAGTATAAAGTCCTAACTTACACTTGGCGACATATTGAATTTTGGGACATAAATTCATTCTCATGTACCCGCCGCCTTTCTTTCTGCAGGTGCAGGGATACTTGCTTATACATGCATTTTTCTGTGGCCACTGTGTATAAGTTTTGTGCGTAAATATTTACTATAATCTCTATACTATTTTTGGTTAATATCTCCCTTGACCTTCCCGTGGATCTACTCAAAATCTGACCCCCGGACCTCACCGCCAAGCCATTCAAATTGTTTTTTGCAGCCTAGCAAACTATAGCGAAGGTCTGGAAAAACCCTTTCTCTGCACATTGTAGAGACCAAGAACCAAGTCACTGAGCTACGATCCATGGCAAAATTGAAGCAACCTATCGTGATAGGGTTCGCAAATACAAACAATGCTGGGGAACCTGGGTAGCGCACTATATTGCTCCCCTCACACACACACACACTTTGATAAGTCTCTGTTATTACCTTAATGGTCCTATTCTTTTCCATGCCTGCATTTACTCCATAGAGACCATCGGCACGGGTAACTTAGCATAGGTAACGTAAATTAAATTGCAGCACTCATAAAACAAAACAAAGTGAATATCAGTCCAGTATTTGTATCTACAGTGAAATGTCCATGCACAGAAAAAAAAACTTCACTGTGAATTGTAGGTGAAATAATCTTCATATAAATCTTCACATAATAGTGAAGAAAACTCCTCCAGATCTAAGGCTAGCTAGGTGTAAGTTGGAATTCGACTTTAAATCTACATTTATACTGTTCAAACCTTCAATTAGACTGGCAGTGAGAGCAGCTAAGTGTAATCATATGGGTGGGAGGTACTTTGGTGGGGTTGGGGCTAAATTCCAACTGAATTTCATGAATTTTCATGTCTTGTGTCTTATCTGAATTCCAGTGTTATGTTTGGTAGTTTGAATTTTCAAAAGCTTCTGAGAAAAAGAGACCAAAGGCTGCCCCAAAAGGCTGTTTCTGTTTTATATTGCCTTCTACTGTTGCCCAGGCACCCTTAGCTAGACTGCCAGTCCCACCGGCTTCCACCCTTCCTTAGCTTGACAGCAAACCCCACAAGCTTCCACCCTTCCCGAGCTTGACTGCCAGTCCCACCGGCTTCCACCCTTCCTTAGCTTGACAGCCAGTCCCACCAGCTTCCACCCTTCCTGAGCTTGACTGCCAGTGTCACCGGGTTCTGCTCTTCTTTAGAGTAACTACCAGTCCCACCAGGTTTCACCTTTCCTAAGAATAACTGCCAGTCCCACCAGCTTCCACCCTTCCTGATCTTGACTGCCAGTCTCACCAGGTTCTGCTCTTCTTTAGAGTAACTACCAGTCCCACCAGGTTCCAATTTTCCTAAGATTAACTGCCAGTCCCAACAGGTTCCACCCTTCCTTTGACTACTTCCGGTCACATCAGGTTCCACCTTCCTTAGCTTGACTGCCAGTCCCACCAGATCCAACTCTTCCTGATCTTGATCTCCAGTCTCACCAGGTTGGACTGTTTTTATAGCTTGATTACCAGTCCCACCAGACACCACTTTCATGTCTAACTATCCCTAGAAGAATTTGTAAAGGAAGTGGCTTAGGCTGCGTTTCAGCATCGTCATCCTACACTATTATATTATACAGAACCAACCGGTGCTTCCAAAACCATTCACCACAATTTTGCATCTTTTACTGCTCTGCATTACAACATTTACGAAGACTGGTTTGGAAATTTAGAATTTCAGAGGATTAAAAACATTTTACGATTTTATGGTTGAATATACTATTTGAAACCGTAAAAAAAAAAAAAGTAAAAAATAAATTCACAGTGTATACAAGATAATACAAAAAGGGGAATAGAACAAACATCAGGTCAAGCAGAACCATAAGAAAGGGTATATGACAGATGAAGCATTACAATTGTGAAGAGGAACTCTCTCAAGACCCAAATATGAAGTTCTGACTCAACTACATCAGTATGAAAATACAACATATTCAGGAAAACATGAGTGTCTGTGATAGCCAAGGAATGGTTCAATAGCTATGAGTCAGACAGAAAACACTTACAGGTTTAACATATACCTAAAGGGTTGTTCAAATATAACAGGAAGAGAGAGAAAAGGAAAAAAAAAGTGAAGTAAGAGAAAAAGGTAAGGGTGAGTCTGGAGCAACCCCCCAGATGTGCTAATATAATGTAGCTGGTCAAATGATGGGAGGGCCAAAAAGATGTACCTCAATTTTTACTATTCTTGAGTTTATCTTATACTGGGTTAAACTTCAAATGGTTTATTAATATTATTTGCAATGCTAGATGACTTCAACTTTGAAATCGTATGAAAAGCTGGAGTGACTTGTTAAATTTCTGTATACATACCGGTGACTTTATATGGATCTTTACAAAAACATCCATATAGATTGTTCTTTAGCTGCCATTCCTCATCTGCTTTACATGTCTGTGTTGACTTACCTAAAGAGAAAAGAGGATCCTGATGAGGACCAATCAAACTTGTGGGGTACTTTTATAAGTCAGAAGATGTACTGAGAAATATGGTATGTATCGTAGAACGGGTGATTTGGTTTGGAAGCCCAATGAATCTGCAAATTAGTTTTTTTGTAAGTACTTCTGTATCTATGCAAGCACATTCATCTAGTCTGCAGATAATTGTACAAAGGTAGCTGCATGTTACCTTCTACCAAATAAAAAAAAAAAGATAAACCACCGTTCTCCTCCATTGGGCATCATTAACATGGATTAGCAAGAGATGTTTTCCAAATGTGATTTTCCTACAAAAACTTACATTTATATCTTTGCTAAAATGTCAGTGAAATTAGATTCTAATTTTGTAGGGCATGAGTACAGGTTTGAGAGAACTGGTCTTTTTTTCATAAGGCCAAAAGCTGTTGATAAAGGACACATATTGTCACTATTCGAGGAGGCAACAAGAATGGAGAGCCACGATGATATATGAACACTGAATGGCATCAGCTTTAAGCAACACTCAAGGCAGAGCAGCAGGAGGAAGAGGGGAACATCCTTCTCAGGGCCTACTGTATCCAGACACTGTCCCCAGGAGGCCACAGCAGGCACATGAGGAGAGGGGACCCCCTTCCACCACCTGTAAAATCCAGTGGCTAATTAGCCACTAGGATTTTCTTTCATTAAAAGCCCTTCACCGGATGAAAAAACAATACAGGGTTGATGTTGGTAGCTGCAGGCATCATTCTGGTATAACCACTGTCAGGATCAGTTAAGTGCTCCTGCTCCTCATTCCAGCATCCTGGTTTTGGGTATTGCATTCTCCCTGTCTGTGTCCACCTACTAGGTGATTGATGTGGTCAGTCACCTGTTATAAGCAAGCCAAATGCTCAGTCCCTTGCTTGTGATAGAAAGTTATACGTGTGTTGTTCCTGATCAAGTTCCCTGTCTGTCTGCCCTGCTTTGCTAGTTTGCATTTCCCTGTGTATGACTTTGGATTGGATATTGGACTATTCACTGAACTCAGTCTGCCTTTTACTTTGACTGTCATAGAACCACATTATCTGTCTGATAACCGCAAGTATCTGTTTGCTTTGCTCAGTTTGCATCTGCCCTGATGTGGTGGCCAGGCACTATAGCATTGTGTATAAGTCCTGGAGCCAACCGAGTACCGGTGGGCCTGCTTGCCTTAAGGGAAAGGGGGCTGCTATAGGTGAAGCACACAGTAGCTAGCTATAGTGTCTGACCACCTGCGTTGGGGTAGACATGACTACCGCTTAGACCGGATGGCGTACATGTTACCCGCTCTAACAGGAACACCAAATCAATAGTATGACAAACTTAATATGTCATCACAAAATAAAGTTGGGAAACTTTGTTGTTCCAGATCAGCATTAACAGTAAAAATGCCACCTGAGGTGCAGCTGTGAGCAGAGGAGACCTAAAAACCCCGGAGATGTACTGCCAAAGTGCACCAATGACAGCTATGCTAGGTCTAAAATCACCTGGTAAGCACTGTCAAAGTTGAATGTGTGAGAGGTGGCTTGATGAATTTGTGGACAGGATACAGTATATGACAGGGGAAGTCCTTAAGATGTTTCTTCTGCCGGCTGTTTTTGGGGCCCTTTTAAGGCAACCAATCAATTAAATAAGCATCACATTATATTGCACAAGTATAAAATAATCCACAGGACTTCCACCATTGCGAATTGATAGAAAAACAAAACACTTACTAGGAGTGGTGGTAGTAGGATCTAGAAAATAGAATAAATGATATGAAATTAATACATATTGTCAGGCACATTGACATGATTCATTGTTACGCGTATGTCCAGTTTGGATGTCTGAAATTTGGAACTGGGTTTGGGTATAAAGCAATTGTGATTTTCACTGTAGGCCCTCATGGTCAACCAACTTTACCCTATCCCTAACAATTATTATTGACACCCCTATATGTCTATGCTTGAGGGATAGAGTAAAATAACATTTCATTATTTATATTTTACCTTAATGACCTCTCTTAATACTTTCTACAAGTCCACTGTGAAATTATGTAAACAGTACCACATTCTTTCTAACATACAAATGTATTGTAGAAGTTCAACAAAAATCTACTGAAAGATAAAAAGTCTTTAGACTAGGGATGAACCACTGTGTTTGGTGAAAATCACAGATTGGTGAAAATATAATTTTATCATGTCCTAAAATTTGTCTAAATTTGTCATATGAACTTCTAAACAAGCATCAAATCAGGCCAGCTGACATCCACTCCTAAGGTACTTCCATCTGCAAGTCACAGAGCCCCTAGTTGGCAGCTTTATTGCAAACAAAGGGGTAGTGATGGTGGCTGATGTGATTGGTCAAAGATAGCAACACCCACATTTGGTCCAAGTTATCAGCCACCATCCCATCCCTCTGTTTACAATCAGCTGATGGGTATATCCTAGCAGGTAGACTAATGGGGATGTATCACTAGTTACTAGGACTCTGGTGACCTCTGTCTTCCTTGCAACCAGGAGTCCTGAGCAGAAAGCTGTCCCATTTAGAAGTGATGGTAAAACAGATGATACATTTATGACTTCTTGATTCAGCCAGAGATTTAGCTCAGTGGGCTGCCAAACACCCCATTTAGTTTTCTCAGCTGAACAGACAACATTTGGACAAAACCCTACATTGCTCTGAACACTTATTCCTATTAACTGCTTCCCACCTGGCCACTGCACATAAACGGCCAGATGGGAGCTTCCCCGTTCTGAGTGGACGTACAGGACCGTCCCTCAGAATGAGGCCATGCAGCCGCGTGATCTTATAGTGCTTGTGTCCCCTGGACTCAGCACATCTGCGATCGGCAGAAGGGCTCCGTGATTGGCCCTTCTAACCACATGATGGCTGTGTCCAGCCATCATGTGATTACAGTGTCCCTACAAATTGTCTCCATAGTAAAACACATATGTCCCTGTTAAGAACATCTGTGTACATATGTACCAATGATCAACATCTGCCCACATGATCAACATCTGCCCACATCTGTCCCAGTGATCAACATTTGTCCCAGTGATCAATATCTGTGTACATCTGTCCCAGTGATCAACATCTGTCCCAGTGATCAATATCTGTGTACATCTGTCCCAGTGATCAACATCTGTGTACATCTGTCCCAGTGATCAACATCTGTCCCAGTGATCAATATCTGTGTACATCTGTCCCAGTGATCAACATCTGTGCACATCTGTCCCAGTGATCAATATCTCTGTACATCTGTCCCAGTGATCAACATCTGTGTACATCTGTCCCAGTGATCAACATCTGTGCACATCTGTCCCAGTGATCAACATCTGTGTACATCTGTCCCAGTGATCAACATCTGTGCACATCCCTCCCAGTGATCAATATCTGTGTACATCTGTCCCAGTGATCAATACCTGTGCACATCCGTCCCAGTGATCAATATCTGTGTACATCTGTCCCGATGATCAATATCTGTGTACATCTGTCCCAGTGATCAACATCTGTGCACATCTGTCTCAGTGATCAACATCTGTGTATATCTGTCCCAGTGATCAACATCTGTGCACATCTGTCCCAGTGATCAATATCTGTGTACATCTGTCCTAGTGATCAACATCTGCACACATCTGTCCCAGTGATCAACATCTGTGCACATCTGGCTCAGTGATCAACATCTGCGTACATATGTATCAATGATCAACATCTGCCCACATGATCAACATCTGCCCACATCTGTCCCAGTGATCAACATCCCTCCCAGTGATCAATATCTGTGTACATCTGTCCCAGTGATCAATACCTGTGCACATCTGTCCCAGTGATCAATATCTGTGTACATCTGTCCCAGTGATCAATATCTGTGTACATCTGTCCTAGTGATCAACATCTGTGCACATCTGTCCATGTGATCGACATTTGTGCACATCCGCTTGAGTGATGAAAATCTGCGCACATCTGTCCGTTTTATCAAAATCTGTCCCAGTGATCAACATCTGTTGAATGGGGTCTTTTTGTTGGTAATTACATTGTCTTGGTGCTCTGGGGCCTTCAATAATGTAAAAACTAGTCAGGAAATTAGATGTGTAATTTCCACAGGCTGTGTAAAAGTCTCACATATGTGGTATTGCCATACTCAGAAAGAGTAGCATAATGTATTTTGGGGTGTCATTTTTGGTATGTACATGCTATGTGTTAGAAATATCTTATAAATTGACAACTTTGTCTAAAAAAAAAAAAATTTTCATTTTCTTTCCACATTTTCCAAGAACCTGTGGAAGAAACTGACATGTTCAGAAGACTCATTATGCCTCATAGGAATATACATTGGGGTGTTTGCTTTGCAAAATGGGGTCATTTTGTGGGTAATGTCATTGTCCTGGTGCTCCAGGATCTTCAATAATGTGTTAGGTAGTCAGAAAAGTAGATGTGAAATGTATGCTCCTAGAACGCCTGGAGGTGCTCCTTGGATGTTGGGCCTTTGTATGGGACCAAGCTGTAGAAAGGTCTCACACATGTGGTATGTCCATGCTTAGAAGGAGTAGTAGAATGTATTTTGGGGTGTCATTGCAAGTAGTCCTATGCTGTGTGTGAGAAATTACTTGGTAATATGACATTTTTTGTGGGGAAAAAAAATTGCAACTTCAAAAATGTAATTAAGCCTTTTACTAAATACCTTGGACTATCTTCTTTCCAAAAATGGGTCATTTGGGGGGTATTTGTACTGTCCTGACATTTAATGCCTCAAGAAATGAGATAGGCGGTCAGTACATTAGGTGTGATCAATTTCCAATGATATGTAGCCTAGCTTGTAGACTCTGTAACTTTCACACAAACCAATTATCATACAGTACACTTATCAGGATTTTTTTTTTCCAAAGACATGTAGCAGAATACATTTTGGCCTACATTTATGACAAAATTAGATTTTATTGGATATTTTTTAAAACAGAAAGTAGAACATATTGTTTTTTCTTTTAAATGTTCGCCTGTTTTTGCTTATATTGCAAAAACTAAAAAACCCAGTGGTGAATAAATACCACCAAAAAAAAAGAGGGGAAGTTGTGGAACTTTAGATGAGGCACATGTCACACAGCTTAGAGAAATTAAAAAGTAAAAACCTATTTTTTACTACCAAAAGAAAGCTCTATTTGTTTGAAAAAAAAATTATGACAATTTAAATTGGGTACAATGTAGCATGACTGAGTATTTGACATTCAAAGTGCAACAGCATTGAAAAGCTGAAAATCGGTCTCGGCAGGTAGTGGGTAAAAGTACCCGGTATTGAGATGGTATGAGCCCAGATAAGCCTTAAAAAATTGTATCAACGCTTATTTCCAGATTTTCAAAATTGATCACATGTACACCATATTCTACATAAAAAGTTCATGAAAATGGTGACAACTTAGGAGCACAGTTAGGAGACAGTTCCCCGAAACAAGGAAGTCTCTGAACAAGGACCTTCATTGGAGGATCACCGGGGATTCAATGCATTTATCTTAAATAACAAAGCGCTTGCCAGTTTCTCTCATTCCTACATATGAAAATAATAAAAAAAAAATACAAAAACTTACCAGTGATGGTGGAAGAACTGGATTCTGTGGAGAATAAAAACAGATGACATGTCAGTGATATATAGGTTGTCTTATTTCCTGAGTGTTTACCTGATTACATTGGATAATGAAAACTTTAATAGCAGGAGTACATTTTAAAGCTGGCCTTACACCTGTCGAGTTTTGTTTGAAAATTAGTGTAGCACTACCCCACAGAAGATGAGGTTATTTCGGGTCCTCTGTTCTTAATGTGTCTTTGATAGGTGCCTCAGTACCGCTGAAACCTCAGGTATAAATATTAGTAGAGACAGGTTAGTGAGTTTTAAGGCCTCAGGGCCATCCAGAAATTAGACTCAAGACCTTGTGGTGAATAACAGAATATGTTTCCAAGTAATTAGGTAAAATCAGGTATAACAGTAGAACGTTTATCAGTATGGACACTGTGAAGTTCTACAGTAAAACCTAAACCAGACCGGCATAAACTGTAGCTCTCCCCACTAGATGAGCAGCAAAAAGGCAACCAAAACGGATACCAACACGGTAAACAGCTAAGTTGCCAATGAGTTCTTGGAATCAGAGAGCTAAGCATAGATCGTGCTTAAAAAAGGTTGGCAGTATACTGAAAACTATACTCAACAGCAAGGGAACTATGTAAAGTCCTTGAATTCAGTCTTGTGCCAGCTATGTTGGGGCTCCTGTCAATGTTGGTGTGCTTAATGATATTAGGTTGTCCTGCAGTCCAGTAGGATAGTCTTAGGAGACAATGGGTACCTGAGAACACTGAAGTAGGAAAGGGCCAGTTAGGGGTTAAGGCTCTGTAGGGTAGACACTGGCCAACAGTACTAGATATGCTCGATAGTGGGCAGATGAAAAGCAATGAGAAGTAATAGTAAGAGGGCAGAGGGTAATAACTCTTCTCAAAGATATGCACAAAGTCAACAAGTGAGAAAACAATGGGTCAAGAACCTGCTCATCAGCATTCCCTACTCAGTTGCAGAAGGATTTGCCATTGGAGGGGCCCCTCTTTTGGAGTGGTGTTGATTCCTGGTGACCTCTTCTGGTGATTCAACAGAAGGAGAATCTAGGAGTGCAATGGCAGTCTTCAGTGTCTCTGAAATGGCCCTATGTGGCAGCAATACCAGGCATCCAGTCCGGGTTGTGCCTTCTGACTCCCCAGTGGCATGATGAAAGGCCATTGAGTTGAACTTAGTATCAGCAGCCAGCTGTGGGCAATCTCTCTCTCTCTCTCTCTCTGTCCAGCAGTCTGCAGCATGTGGCTTTCTGGAGCATGCCAGACACAATTATGACACAGCATACAATCACTAACTGGCCTCCTAAAAGCTCTCTCTCTCTCTAGCAGGTCATTCCCTGCTAACCAATCTGTCAGCAACCAGGTGAGTCACTGTGGAAACAAGGAGTGGCTGGTAATTAACCGACAGCTGAGCAGCCTCTGTGCACTGAAAGAAAAGGGCTGCCTGTAAGTAGCAGAAGACAGCCCTACCAACAGTAAAATATTACCTGGCAGGCCGCAGGAAAAGAGGGGGGATGAGAGAGCTCCCCCTGAACTGTACCAGACCACATGCCCTCAACATTGGGAGGGTGCTTTGAGGTAGCCCCCAAAGCACCTTGTCCCCATGTTGATGAGGAACATTTAATGGACAACCGTCTCCCCACAACAAAAAGAAAAAAACTAAAGATGAAAATGGAAATTGTTTGTTGAATCTAAAGGGAATGAAGGAATTTCTAATCATTGAATTTGCTTCCAGACTAGAAAAATTAGAACTAGTCTTATGCACACGCATTTGCCAAAGATCATCCGGTAGTAGAAAATTCCTTTTATGGAAATGAAGACATTGACATGGTACTCGAATGAAAAGCCATTTGAAATCAGATGAGTCCATGAAGGCACCATTGAATGGTCGGACAAGTGATTTTTTTATACGTTCCTATCTGAATGTTCAAAAGGGGGAGGAACATTTGTATGTAATGAATCATGAAAGAGAACCAATAATGGACCCAGCTGCTACAGATTAATTGGCAAAAAAGAAATGTTTCCATTTTACCCAGATCATTCCTTAGACCCAACACGTCTCTCATACCTTGCAGAGAATAAGGGTCTTGTTATGAAATGATGACATGTGTCTGTGGTTCAGAGCTTAGGGCCGTTCCTTCCTGACTCTTACTTCTTATTGCCTCATATCTCTGAAGGGCAGCTTCATTGGCCAATTGGCGGGTGCAGGGAAGAGTTGGCCTAAGTACACAGCCCCATGGTCTTGAAGACACTGGTCTATCATAGCAACCTGGTTTGGGGGTTTCATGAGATCCGTGCAAGGTATGTGAGTCTTCATACAGGTATTGAACACACTTTCCTCTAGAATATTCCCTTTAGGAAACTTCTCTAGATGTGTATTAAGGGACAAAAATAGGAGAAAAGTGTACGGAATCTTGGATGAATTACTTATAACCATATATAATGTACACAAGAGCAACCAATCAATGATATGATCATCACATTATATTGTACAGGTATAAAATAATCCACAGGACTTCCACCATTGTGATCTGATCGAAGAAAAAAACCCTTACCAGGAGTGGTGGGAATAGGACCTGGAAAATAGAATAAATAATATAAATAAATACATATTATTATTTGACCAGAGTGAGTGAAAAAATCAAAAGACGAGGATGGAAATTGTTAGTTGAATCTAATGGGAACGAAGGGATTTCTACTTATTGAATTTGCTTCCGGACGAGACAAATCCAACTGCTACTGATTAATTTGGCATTTTACCCAGATTACTCCTTGGACCCCAAATAATCTCTCATACCTTGCAGAGTATCTGTGGATCAGAGCTCATGGCTGTCCCTTCCTGACTCTTATGGGGCGTACACACGGTCGGACTTTTCGTCTACAAAAGTCCGACAGCCTGTCCGACAGACTTCCGGCGGACTTTCGGCGGACTTGCAGCAGACTTTCTAACGAACGGACTTGCCTACACACGACCACACAAAAGTCCGACGGATTCGTACGTGATGACGTACACCGGACTAAAATAAGGAAGTTCATAGCCAGTAGCCAATAGCTGCCCTAGCGTGGGTTTTTGTCCGTCGGACTAGCACACAGACGAGCGGATTTCAGGGTCCGTCGTAGTTACGATGTAAAGATTTGAAGCATGTTTCAAATCTAAAGTCTGTCGGATTTGAGGCTGAAAAAGTCTGCTGAAAGTCCGGAGAAGCCCACACACGATCGGATTACCAGCCAGCTTTAGTCCGCCGGCGTCCGTTGGACTTTTGTAGACGAAAAGTCCGACCGTGTGTACGCCCCATTACATCCTATTGGCTCATATCTCTGAAGGGCAGTTTTATCAGCCTATTAGCAAAGGAAGGGAAGTGTTGACCTACTCCAGGATCTTGTAGACATTTGCCTATTATAGCAACTGAGGGTTACGGGTCTCATGAGGTCTCTGCAAGGTATGTGGGTCTTCACACAGGTATAGAACACACTTTCCTCTAGGATATTCCCTTTAGGAGACAAAAGTTTACAGAATCTTGGATGGTATCTCAGAAGGGCAGCTACATCAACCAATTGGTGGGGGAAGGGAGGAGTTGGCCTATGTGGTCAGCTCCAGGGTCTTGTAGACATTGGCTTCTTACAGAAAACTGGGGTTGGGGGCTTCATGAGGTTCCTGCAAGGTATGTGAGTCTTCATACAGGTCAAGAACACACTTTCCTCTAGAATATTCCCTTTAGGAAACTTCTCTAGATGTGTATTGAGGGACAAAAATTAGCAGAAAAGTGTACAGAATCCTGAATGGTTTACTCATCACCATATATAATGTAAAACAAGAGCAACCAATCAATGACATGGTCATCACATTATAATTAGAGAGCTGAGAGAGCCACTGCTCTGGGGCACATCACTGGATTAAGATCAGGTAAGTATTTATAGGGGGATGGGAGGAGCTGCATGCAGTAGGTTTTTTACCTTTTTCCTTCTTTTGTATTATGGTAAAAAAATATTTTACCTTTATATTTTACCTTTAGAACTAGGGATGGGCTTTATGTTTGAGTCGAACATGAGTTAGACTCGAACATTGGCTGTTCACCCGTTCGCCTGAATAGCGAACAATTTGGGGTGTTCGCGGCAAATTCGAAAGCCGCGGAACACCCTTTAAAAGTCTATGGGAGAAATCTAATCTTTAAATTTCATACCTGGGGGGTGTCTACAGTATGCCTGTAAAGTGGCGTATGTTTCCCATGTTTAGAACAGTCTGACAGCAAAATTATATTTCTAAAGGGAAAAAAAGTCATTTAAAAGTGCTAGCGCTAGTGCTGGCTATAATGATTAAGGGGAACCTCGCGCCAAAATTAAAAAAAAATGGCATGGGGGTCCCCCTCAAAATCCATACCAGACACTTCAGGTCTGGTATGGATTTTAAGGGGAACCCCATGCCAAAATTAAAAAGAAAATTACTGTCAATAAAGACAAGACAAAACAAAAAAAATCACAAGTATAGATTCTTCATACAAAACTTATAGAAAATTGTTAACAGTGAGATAAGGAACTGTCGCATATGCCTATGACATTCGGAAGTATAGCCTATTATGGAGCAGTACTAGGTCTGTATCCTCACTTGTGGTAGTCAAATACAGTTACCCCATCACCCCTAACGGGATCACACTGTGAAGGGGTTATACAGGTATCTGGATACAATAACCTTAGTATTCGTGTTGCTCAGAAGTATCAGAATTTTGCATAACACAAGAACAAAATTAGGGTAAACTGAGGGCAACTAAAACTATATCAAAGGGAAAGGTAAAGAAAAATATAGTTACCATCATTTAATTCAGATACCACAGTAATCAGAATACAAGACCTTGGGTTTGGCAAAGTTATGGTTTAAGGTCTGTAGATGCCTGTTGGTAGAGGAACCAAGCTTGCCAAGATCTTACAAAGTGGTGTGCTTTAAGTTTTTTGAACGCCAATAATTTTTCATATTGGCACTGTGTATTAACTCTTGTAGTTATTTCTCTCATTGTAGGAAGGGTAGAGGCTTTCCATTTACTCGCTAAGGCTGTTCTAGCTGCAAATAGTACATTGGCTATTACAGTTCTAACTGTAAGAGGATACGTATCTAATCCTATATTCAGGAGAGCCAGTGCCGGAGTCAATGGCGTATAATGCCCTATGATTTCGCTTAAACCATGGCTATATTTTCCCAAAAGGTCGTTATGTGAGGACAGTTCCACAACACATGGAACAGGTTCCCTATTTGATCACATCCTCTCCAACATTTGTTAGTGGAGTCTGGAAATATTTTTGACAATCTGCAAGGGGTCATGTACCTCCTGTGATAAATTTTTTGAAAGGTTTCCCAGTGATCAACACAGGAGGACATACTGTAACTCAGGTCTATGGATTTCAACCATTGTTGCAGAGAGAATTCTTTCTCTAGATCTTTTTCCCATTTCAGCATGTCCGGTGTTTTGGTCGTCAGTGTTGGACCCATCAAGGTGTTGTAAAAAAAGGAAATCCCCCGAATGGATGTGTATGATTTCCCCCGTAGGAATTCCTAAATAGGGTGTGGGATTTCTATGTATTCTTTGCATTTGGTAGTCGCATGGAAATGTCTAATTTGCAATAACCTATAAGTATCGAAAGGTAGCTTGCTTTGTTGTAAGTTTTGTAGAAAGTTTATACCCTTTTATGACAATCTCTTACATCAAAACCACTGATGAGCCATTCATACGTTTTAACCGGGATGTCTAATTTATGATTGGTTTCTTTATGGGCTATACTGGTAGTTAGGGTGCGCCGGGCCTTTAAAGTGGCTCCTAGTGTAGGATGGGGCACAGTGGAAACAACTAAAGGGGACATGAGGGATGCGGCTAACAGCACTAGGAAGTCCTGGTGTTTCGTAAAACTTTGTTCCATGTTGACCCATAGTTTATCACCTGACTTTTGAACCAAATGTTTAACTTGGTTTACCAAGGACGCATTGTAGTAGCCCAGGAGGTCTAGTAGACCTATCCCACCATTATTTTTCAGTAGTTGTAATGAGGAAAGAGCAATCCTCCTATTTTTGCTTTGCCATATGTATTCCCTCAATAGGGAGTTGTATTTATTGAAGAAGGAGTTAGGGATATGGATAGGGAGTGTTCTAAACGAATATAATATCCGTGGGAGAACCTGCATTTTGAAGGCAGCTGATCTTCCTACCCATAAAAGATGGGTTTTCCCTATTCGCTGTAGATCTTCAGTAATATTAGTCAGTAAGGGGGGGAAATTAAGCTCATAGAGTGAGTTAGCTGGATAAGAAAGTTGTATTCCTAGATATGCTATAGATTTAGAACCCCAGGTATATGGAAAATCTTGTTTCAGTAGATTAATTTGTTCTTGGGGTAGTCCCATGGCAAGTATTTGACATTTATGGGAGTTGACTTTATAGTAAGAGACTCTCCCAAATTCTTCTATCAATTGTTGGATTCTATGTAGTGAATTATAGGGCTCGGAAGGGGCTCGGAAGCTCGGAAGGGGAAAGAATAATGTCATCTGCAAACAGACCTATTTTGTGTTCAGTTTGTCCCACTATTAATCCCTTAAGGGAGTCACACCTGATGGCCTCAGCAAAGGGTTCTATTGCCAGGGAGAATATGATTGGGGATAGAGGGCAACCCTGTCTCGTGCCATTCGAAAGGTTGAATGACCCAGATAGAATGCCGTCAGTATATACCCTCGCGGAGGAGTTATGGTATAGTGTCATAATAGCAGAGTGCATTGACCCCGACACCCCAAATTTAGACAGTACCAGTGAGAGATATTCCCAATGGACTCTGTTGAATGCCTTCTAGAGCATCCAGAGCAAGGAGCAGAGAAGGCACCCGACAGGCCTCAGCGTGATGTATTAGATTGACCATCCTCCGAGTGCCCTTGTCTCCCCCTCACAAAACCAACCTGTTCTGGTCCTAAAAGGAGTGGTGTTAGGCCTAGAAGTCTGTTTGCTAGTATTTTGGAGTATATTTTTAAATCTGAGTTTAGAAGTGATATTGGTCTGAAGTTTTGAGGTTGGTTAGGCTCCTTTGCAGGTTTAGGCAGAGCCACAATAACTGCTTCTAGCATTTCTTTAGGAAAATGACCTGTTAATACTGCTTGGTTGTAGAGGTTAACCATGTGAGGGCCTAGGATTGATTTAAGGGCTTTGTAATACTCAGAAGATAATCCATCCATTCCCGGTGATTTACCCAAAGGGAAGGATGCGAAAACATCTAAAATTTCTTTCAATTCTATAGGGCGATTTAGGAGGTTTTTAGAGGTTTCATCCAGCACTGGTAGATTTAGTTTGTGTAGAAAATTAGTGACTACTTCTGTGTTGGGTTGGGGGGTGCCAGTATCATCCTTTAAGTTATACAGGGAGGCATAATATTCCCTGAATGTTTGGGCTATCCCAGAGGGGTCAAGGGCTGTTTTGTCTGTTGTATGATGATGAAGTTGGGTAATTTTTTTCCCTGGCTTTTTTTTGTTTACGTAGTAGTGCCATTTTTTTCCCCACTCTGTTATGTTGTGAGTAAGTCAATAATTTAAGACCTTTGATATATTTATCATGGTCGGATATTAAAACTGTTCTAAGTTCCTCTCTGAGGAACGTGAGCTTGGACAGTAAGGAGTTCTGGGGTGAATTTTTGTGTTGGGTTTTAAGTGTGTCAATTTCAGCAAGGAGGGTGGAGATAATTAGGTTTTTCTTTTTCCTCTCCCCAGAGGCCATCTGGATCAACACCCCCTAGAGAAAGCCTTGTGGGTACACCAAAGGTTGAATACACTGCTGGAGGATTCCGAATTGAAGAGAAAGAACTCCTCCAGCTTTGTGTTCAGCTCCGTTATATATGTGGGATGTGAGAGAATATACGTATTGTTCCGCCATAATGGCACATATTTACCTGTGCGACCCGCATGGTCGGACCATGTAATATTGTAAATTTTTGCCTCTGTTACCCTTTGGAGAAGATTTTTATCAGTTATAAAGCAGTCAATTCTTGAATAAGTGTTATGGGGATTCGAGAAAAATGTATAGTCTCTCTCCGACGTGTTATGGTAGCGCCACGGGTCATGGAGATCTTCCTGTAGTAAGTATTGTTTGAGTCCTGCTTTCCTTGTTGTAATCTTGGAGGTAGTGTCCATTTTCCATTTCCCCACATATTAACAACTGGCCCTTCTGAATTGAGCGAGCTTTGGCTAGGGTCCTCTTGAGAAACCGTATTTGATGCCTGTTGGGAGCATAGATATTCACTATTGTGTAAAGGACTCTGTTTAATTCTGCAACTAGAATTGCGTATCTCCCTTCTGTATCCATCAGTGAGGTATGCAATTTAAAGGATATTGTGTCTTTTAAGGCTATCATTACACCTCTTTTTTTTTCTTTAAAATTGGCTTGATAGACATTGGGGAATCGTTTATGGGTGCATTTGGGAGGTTTTGTAACCAGGAAGTGAGATTCCTGCACGCAGAGCTCATCACAATGATGGTGTTCGGCTTCTTTCCATAGTGCCCTTCTCTTATAGGGGCTGTTGAGGCCTTTGGCGTTCAAGGATAAAAATGTAAGTGCCATCAAAGGTATTCAGAGAGCTGAGAGCTTTGTCTTCAAAGTTTCCATATTGCTGATTAAGAAGAAGGTAAATGTGGTAACCAGAACATAAGAACATTGAACAAAGGGAGACAAACGGGATACTTGTGTCGGTGTAGGTCATTTTTTGCCTAGGAAGGACAACATGTAGGGTACAGATGAATCCTGTACACAGATCCAACGGGGGTAATCGAGTATAACCGTACAGGATCTTAGTATGTACAATGTAATTTTTTTTTTTTTTTTTTTATGCATCAGAGCCGTAACATAAAAGGTATGCAGGCCTGGGGTGCAATCTTGAGCTTGAAGGTTCAAGTGTTCGACGGTAGGTCAGCAATATCCTCTTCATCTTGAGGGAGGAGTCCCCAGGATTTCATCAATTCCAGACCTTCATCCAGAGTGGATACGATCGAGGTCTTGTTCTTTCTTTCAATAGAGAGTTTAGTTGAAAATTTCCATTTGTAGAGAATATTATTATTTCTCGGTATCTTGGTAATGGTGATAAGGTTTTTGCGGGCTTGAATGGTTGCCTGTGAAAGGTCTATATATAGCGAAATTCCAGAATATGGTTCTGGTAGAGAGTTGTGCTTACGGGAGAAGTGCATAAGCTGATCCTTAACATGAAAGTAGTGGATTTTAGCTATCACATCTCTGGGCACCCGATCTGGTAGATAGGACGGCTTTGGGAGGCGGTGAGCCCTATCTATCACCAATTCGTGTGTTTTGGTCATTGGCAGCAATTTTGCAATCATTTTCTGCAGGTATGGGCGGGAATTGTTTCCGGGATGCCTCTAAATTTGACATTATTCCTGCGGGAACGGTCCTCGATGTCCGCCATTTTGATTTTCAGGTTGCGGATTTCATCAGCTAGTTCATCGTGGGCATCAACCACTTCGTTATGCGCTAGTGTATAATCGCTCAGTTTATTTTCAATATTTTCAATATAATCAACTCTGTCTCCTATGGCTACAATCTCTCTATTTGTCTGTTTCATGAAATTTGACATGTCATGTTGTAATGCTCCACGCAGTGTAATGAGCATGTCTTTGAGAGCAGAGTCAAGTATAGGCTGTCCCACTGAAGCCGTTAGTGTCAGTGAGACTGACAGTGTCAGGGGAGGAATCACTCACTGTGTCACCACCAGCCGTCAGTTTCCTCCTCTGTTTCACAGGGCTATTGAATGTGGATGGAGGAGAGCGGTCTCCGCTGTCCTGAACTGTATATTCAGAATGCAGTGATGTGTTCTTATTGGCAGCAGCCACTCCTGTTCTCTTCTGTGTAACTCCAGCGGTGCCGACGCAATCTTGTGAGGTCCGCGGCTCCGAGACTCTGCAGAAGTCTGTGAGTCTACGGGGCCCCTCACTGACTTTTCTCTTCCCCCGCATGCCGCTTCCACCTCTCTGGCTCGTTCGGTGGATGTCAATTAGATGTGCCAAGTCACGTTATGTGTCGCCTGTCGGATCCTGTGGACCCGGAGGAGATTCACAATGCGGCCATCTCCTCAGGCTGCCGGCCACGCCCCCCCAAACACTTTTTATGACAATAACTTGCATACTGTAAAAGCCTTTAAA
The DNA here is from genome assembly GCF_042186555.1 of Aquarana catesbeiana. Taxonomy (NCBI): domain Eukaryota; kingdom Metazoa; phylum Chordata; class Amphibia; order Anura; family Ranidae; genus Aquarana; species Aquarana catesbeiana. Next base: position 6,116,720 of record NC_133329.1, on the reverse strand, counting down.
ATTAGCACTTTTGATTTTTCATGTTCGTGTCCCATAGACTTTAGCGGAGGGGGGGGGGTGTTCGGCTCATCCCTATTTAGAACTACTACAGGTATGTGAGTCTTCATACAGGTATAGAGCACACTTTCCTCTAGAATATTGTACAAGTATAAAATAATCCCCTGGACTTCTACCACTGTGATCTGAAGAATAAAACACTTACTAGGAGTGGTGGGGGGAATCGGAACTGTAAAATAGAATAAATAATAAAATTAATACATATTATCAGACACATTGACAATTTTCATTGTTACTTGTATGTCTGGTTTGGTTGTTTGAAATTTGGGGTTGGGAATTTGGGATTGAAGCAAATGTAATAATCACTGTAGGCCCTTATGGTACCCCAACTTTAACCCATCCCTAACAATTATCACTGACACCCCTGTACAGGATATCTACAATCAAGAGATACATTAACATAAGATTTACACCTTTATATATGACCTTAATGATCCCTCTTAGTACTTTCTACAATTCCAATGTGAAATGATGTCAACAGTCCCAAATTCTTTATCATATACAAATTTATTGTAACTATTTAATAAAAATCTACTGAAAAATAAAATGTCAAGGGATGAATGGCTATGTTTGGAGAAAAGATCAATGTTATTGTGTCTTAACCCTTTCATGACTACTAAGCCTATTTCTGACATTTGGTGATTACAAGTTAAAATCTAGATTTTTTGCTAGAAAATTACTTAGAACCCCCAAACATTATATATATATATCTATATCTATCTATATATATATCTATCTATATATCTATCTATCTATCTATCTATCTATCTATCTATCTATCTATCTATCTATCTATCTATCTATCTATCTATCTATCTATCTATATATATATATATATAGATAGATATATAGATATATATCTATCTATATATCTATCTATATATATATATATATATATATATATATATATAGATAGATAGATATAGATATAGATATAGATATAGATATAGATATAGATATATATATTCTCCTGATTCTCTGCTAATATATATAGAGAATAAAATGGCAAATGTTGCAATATTTTATGTCACACGGTATTTGTTCAGAGGTGTTTTAAACATAACTTTTTGGGAAAAAGACACTTTCATGAATTTAAAAAAAATGGAAAAGTAAAGTTACCCCAATTTTTTTGTATAATGTGAAAGATGATGTTACGCCAAGTAAATAGATACCAAACATGTCATGCTTTATAAATGCACGCACTCGTGGAATGGCGACAAACTACGGTACCTAAAAATCTCCATAGGCGACGCTTTAAAAATGTTTTACGGTTACCAAGTTAGAGTTATAGAGGAGGTCTAGTACTATAATTATTGCTCTCCCATTGATGATCACGGCGAAAGCTTACATGTGTGATTTGAACAGTGTTTACATATGCGGGCACGACTTCCGTATGCGTTTTCTTTGCTGCGCGAGCTCGCGGGGACGGGGGTGCTTTAATTTTTTTTTCTTATTTATTTTATTTACTTTTATATAATTAAATTGTGTTTTCAAAAAAAAATTTTGATCATTGTTATTGCTGTCACAAGGAATGTGAACATCCCTTGTGACAGTAATAGGTGGTGACAGGTATTCTTTATGGAGGGATCGGGGGTCGAAAAGACCCCAAACCCCTCCTTTGGACTTCAAAGTATTCAGATCACCAAAAACGGCGAAATTTAATACTGTATTTTTTTTTTAATCCGGCACCATTGGCAGCCGAGTAAACCGGAAGTGTCGTTGTGATGTCACTTCCGTGTTTACATTCAAGAGACTGGAACAAAGCTTCGTTCTAGTCTGTCTCTAGCCGCCGGAAGTGGTGCATCGCGGATCGGGACTCCTGGTGGGGCGGGAGGCCCGCTAAGAGCAGCAGGAGGCAGCGGGAGGGGGGTGTCCCCTTCCGCTCCTCCGGTATAACAGCCAAGTGGCTTTTAGCCGCATCAGTTGTTATACCTGGAAAGCCAATCACCCGCTCTAAAAAACTGTACCAGGATGATGCCTGCTGTGGGCATCATCCAAGTATATCCCCCGAAAGCCGAGGCCGCATATCTGCGTACACTCAGCGGGAAGGGGTTAAAATTTGTCTAAATTTGTCATATGACCACCTAAACAAACATCAAAGCAGACCAGCAGACACACCCACTCCCAACGTACTTCCAGCTGCAAGTGACAGATCCCTTTACTGGCAGCTTGATTGCAAACAAAGGGTGGCGGGATGCTGGATGATGTCATTGACCAAAAATGGCCACACCCATATTTATGTCAGACAGCATCCAACCTTTTGTTTACATTCAGCTGATGTACAGGGATCTCCCAGTCAGCAGATTAATGAGGACGTGTCACTGGTTGCTAGGGCGCTGGTGACCGCTGTCTTCCTGGCAACCAGGATCCCTTAGCAGAAAGCTGTCACATTTAGCAGTGGTAGTAATACAAATGCTAAATGTATGACTTCCCGCTTCAGCCAGAGGTTTGGCTCAGTGGGCCGACAACCACCCCATTTAGGTAACTTGTTAGCTGAACAGCCAAAATTTGGAACAAATCCTATATTACTAGGAACATTTATTCCTAATAAACATCTCACTAGGGACTTACTGTGTCACCATGATAAGTCATGGAAATTGTTATCCCTGGATTTTCAACATTTATCACATGTACACTATACTGTCCATCAGCATTTAATGGACAGCCGTCTCCCCACCACAAGAAGTTTCAGAATAAGGGTCTGTATTGGAGGATCAGAAGGGATTGAATGCATTTAACATGAATGTGTCAGTTTACCTCATCCTCATCCCTAAGTATGAAAACAATTAAAAGAAAAGAAAAAAAAGAATATATATATATATATATATATATATATATATATATATATATATATATATATACAGACAGTATATATATAAAAACTTACTAGGGATGGTGGAAGAACCAATGGTGGAAGAACCGATGGTGGAAGATTCTGTAGAAAATAAAAACAGAACCTGTCAGTGATATATACTGCAGATTGTATTATTTCCTGAATGTTTTTTTTTTCTGAATACATTGGATAATGTAAACTTTAATAGCATGAGTACAGAGATTATTTAAGCTGGCCTTATACCTGTAAAGTTTTATTAGAAAAATGTCATTTTTAGAATGTTTGTTCGGTTAACTAATGCCGCGTACACACGGTCGGACTTTTCAGCTACAAAAGTCCGACAGCCCTTCCGACAGACTTTCGACAGACTTTCCACGGACTTTTGGCGGACTTTCAACGGACTTTCTAATGACCGGACTTGCCTACACACGATCACACCAAAGTCCGACGGATTCGTACGTGATGACGTTCACCGGACTAAAATAAGGAAGTTGATAGCTAGTAGCCAATAGCTGCCCTAGCGTCGTTTTTTATCCGTCGGACTAGCATACAGACGAGGGGATTTCTGGGTCCGGCGTAGTTACGACGTAAAGATTTGAAGCAAGTTCCAAATCTAAAGTCCGTCAGATTTGCGACTGGAAAAGTCCGCTGAAGGTCCAGTGAAGCCCACTTTTCCAGTCGCAAATCTGACGGACTTTAGATTTGGAACTTGCTTCAAATCTTTACGTTGTAACACTGCCGGACCCAGAAATCCGCTCATCTGTATGCTAGTCCGACGGACAAAAACCGACGCTAGGGCAGCTATTGGCTACTGGCTATCAACTTCCTTATTTTAGTCCGGTGTACGTCATCACGTACGAATCCGTCGGACTTTGGTGTGATCGTGTGTAGGCAAGTATGGTCATTAGAAAGTCTGTTGAAAGTCCACCAAAAGTCCATCGAAAGTCTGTCGGACGGGCTGTCGGACTTTTGTAGCTGAAAAGTCTGACCGTGTGTACGTGGCATAAGACATAAAGGGAACAATTTCAAAATTAGTTTTGAACAGAGTGAGCAAAAAAAATCTAAAGATGAGGATGGAAATTGTTTGTTGAATCTAAAGGGAATGAATTATTTTCTAATCATTGAACTTGCTTCCAGACTAGAAAAATCATAACTAGTCTTATTTGTCAAAGATCATCCCGCAGTAGAAAATTCCTTCTGTAGAAATGAAGACATTGATATGGTACTCGAATGAAAAGCCATTTGAAATCAGTTGAGTCCATAAAGGCACCATTGCATGGTCGGACGAGTGATTTTTATACGTTCCTATCTTAATGTTCAAAAGGTCAGCTTAAGATTTCCCCAACAAAGGAGGAGGAACATTTATATATAACGAATCATGAAAGAGAACCAATAATGGACCCAGCTGCTACAGATTCATTTGGCATTTTACCCAGATCACTCCTTGGACCCCAAATAATCTCTCATACCTTGCAGAGTATCTGTGGATCAGAGCTCAGGGCTGTTCCTTCCTGACTCTTACATCCTATTGGCTCACATCTCTGAAGGGCAGTTTTATCAGCCAATTAGCAAAGGAAGGGAAGTGTTGACCTACTCTGGGGTCTTGTAGACATTTGCCTATTATAGCAACTGGGGGTTTAGGGTCTCATGAGGTCTCTGCAAGGTATGTGAGTTTTCATACAGGTATAGAACACACTTTCCTCTAGAATATTCCCTTTAGGAGACAAAAGTTTACAGAATCTTGGATGGTATCTCAGAAGGGCAGCTACATCAACCAATTGGCAGGGGAAGGGAGGAGTTGGCTTATGTGCTCAGCTCTAGGGTCTTGTAGACATTGGCTTCTTACAGCAACCTTGGGTTGGGGGCTACATGAGGCAAGGTATGTGAGTCTTCATACCGGTATAGAGCACACTTTTCTGTAGAATATATCCTTTAGGAAACTTCTCTAGATGTGTATTGAGGGACAAAAATTAGGAGAAAAGTGTACGGAATCTTGGATGGTTTACTCATTACCATATATAATGTACAACAAGAGCAACCAATCAATAATATGATCATCGCATTATATTGTACAAGTATAAAATAATTCACAGGACTTCCACCATTGTGATCTGATAGAACAATAAAACACTTACCAGGAGTGGTGGGAATTCGACCTGGAAAATAGAATTAATGATATGAAATGAATACATATTATCAGACTCATTGACATGCTTCATTGTTAGTTGTAGGTCCGGTTTGGATAAATGAAATTTGGGGGTTGGGTATTTGGGATTGAAGCAAATGTGATATTCACTGTAGTCCCTCATGGTCAACTATCATTAAAGTGACTCTAAAGGATATTTTGCTTATAAATAACAAACACATTACACTTACCTGCTTACCTTTTATATCAATGGTTTTGCACAGAGAAGCCCCCATCCTCCTCTTCTCAGGTCCCCCACCAGCGCTCATGGCTCCTCCCCTCTGCTGAGATCCCCCACATCAAGCCACTGCCTCTCGGGGAACTCATATTTGCTCACTTCCCGAGCCGGCTCTGTGAGTCCATTGACACACGCAGCATGGCTCGGCCCCATCCCTCACTCTCTACTTACTGGTTGTGATTGACCGCAGTAGGAGCCAATGGCTCATGTTGCTGCCTCTCTGTCCAATAAGTAAAGAGAGAGCTGAGAGAGACACTGCTCTGGGGCACATCACTGGATTAAGATCAGGCTGAGTAAGTATTCATGGGGGGCTTGGAGTAACTGCATGCAGAAGGTTTTTTACCTTTTTCATTTTCTTGTATTATGGTAAAAAATATTTTACCTTTAGAACCACTACAGGTATGTGAGTTTTCATACAGGTATAGAGAACACCTTCCTCTAGAATATTGTACAAGTATAAAATAAACCCCTGGACTTCCACCATTGTGATCTGATAGAAGAATAAAACACTTACTAGGAGTGGTGGGGGGAACCGGAACTGTAAAATAAAATAAATAATAAAATAAATACATATTATCAGACACATTGACATTCTTAATTGTTACTTGTATGTCCGGTTTGGTTGTCTGAAATTTGGGGTTGGGAATTTGGGATTGAAGCAAATGTAATAATCACTGTAGGCCCTTATGGTACCCCAACTTTAACCCATCCCTAACAATTATCACTGACACCCCTATACAGGATATCTACAATCAAGAGATACATTAACATAAGATTTACACCTTTATATATGACCTTAATGATCCCTCTTAGTACTTTCTACAATTCCAATGTGAAATGATGTCAACAGTCCCAAATTCTTTATCATATACAAATTTATTGTAACTATTCAATGAAAATCTACTGAAAAATAAAATGTCTTAAGACGAGGGATGAATGGCTATGTTTGGAGAAAAGATCAATTTTATTGTGTCTTAAAATATGTCTAAATTTGTCATATGACCACCTAAACAAACATCAAAGCAGACCAGCAGACACACCCACTCCCAACCTACTTCCAGCTGCAAGTGACAGATCCCTTTACTGGCAGCTTGATTGCAAACAAAGGGGCAAGATGCTGGATGATGTCATTGACCAAAAATAACCACACCCATATTTTTGACAGACAGCATCCAGCCTTTTGTTTACATTCAGCTGGTAAAGTACAGGGATCTCCCAGTCAGCAGATTATTGAGGATGTGTCACTGGTTGCTAGGACTCTGGTGACCACTGTCTTCCTGGCAACCAGGAGCCCTGAGCAGAAAGCTGTCATCATTTAACACATGTACACTATACTGTCCATCAGCATTTAATGGACAACCGTCTCCCCACAACAAGAAGTTTCAGAATAAGGATCTTTATTGGAGAATCAGAAGGGATGCATTTAACATGAATGTGTAAGTTTTCCTCATCCCTACGTATGAAAACAATTAAAAGAAAAAAATATATATATATACTGTATATATATATATACAGTATATATATAAAAACTTACGAGGGATGGTAGGAGAATGAATGGTGGAAGAACCAATGGTGGAAGAACCGATGGTGGAAGAACCGGTGGTGGAAGAACCAATGGTTGAAGAACCGATAGTGGAAGAACCAATGGTGGAAGAACTGGTGGTGGAAGAACCGATGGTGGAAGAACCAATGGTGGAAGAACCGATAGTGGAAGAACCGATAGTGGAAGAACCGATAGTGGAAGAACCGATGGTGGAAGAACTGGTGGTGGAAGAACCGGTGGTGGAAGAACTGGTGGTGGAAGAACTGGTGGTGGAAGAACTGATGGTGGATGAACTGATGGTGGAAGATTCTGCAGAAAATAAAAACAGAACATGTCAGTGAAATATACTGTAGATTGTATTATTTCCTGAATGTTTTCAGCATACATTGGATAATGAAAACTTTAATAGCATGAGTACAGAGATTATTTAAGCTGGCCTTATACCTGTAAAGTTTTATTAGAAAAATATCATTTTTAGAATGCTTGTTCGATTAACTAAGACGTAAAGGGAACAATTTGAAAATTAGTTTCGACCAGAGTGAGCGAAAAAATTTAAAGATGAGGATGGAAATTGTTTGTTGAATCTAAAGGGAATGAAGGAATTTCTAATTATTGAATTTGTTTCCAGACTATAAAAATCAGAACTAGTCTTATGCACACGCATTTGTCAAAGATCATTCAATAGTAAAAAATTCATTCTATGAAAATGAAGACATTGATATGGTAATTGAACGAAAAGCCATTTGAAATCAGTTGAGTCCATGAAGGCACCATCGAATGGTCGGACGAGTGATTTTTTTTATACGTTCCTATCTGAATGTTCAAAAGGTCAGCTTAAGACTTTCCCCAATAAAGGAGGAGGAACATTTATACATAATGAATCATGAAAGAAACCAATAATGGACCCAGCTTCTACAGCTTAATTGGCAAAAAAGAAATGTTTCCATTTTACCCAGATCACTCCTTAGACCCAACGCGTCTCTCATACCTTGCAGAGTATAAGGGTCTTATTATGAAATGATGACATGTGTCTGTGGTTCAGAGCTCAGGGCTGTTCCTTCCTGACTCTTATTTCTTACTGGCTCATATCTCTGAAGGGCAGCTTCATTGACCAATTGACAGGGGCAGGGAAGATTTGGCCTAAGTACTCACCTCCAGGGTCTTGAAGACACTGGCCTATCATAGCAACCTGGTTTGGGGGTTTCATGAGGTCCGTGCAATGTAAGTGAGTCTTCATACAGGTATAGAACATGCTTTCCTATGATAGGAGCATCACATTATATTGTACAAGTATAAAATAATCCACAGGACTTCCACCATTGTGATCTGATAGAAGAAAAAAACACTTACCAGGAGCGGTGGGAATAGGACCTGGAAAACAGAATAAATTATAAAAATAAATACATATTATCAGACACATTGACATTCTTTATTGTTACATGTACAGTAATGTATGTCCAGTTTGGATGTTTGAAATTTGGGGCTGGGTATTTGGGATTGAAGTAAATGTGATATTCACTGTAGGTCCTCATGGCCCCCCAACTTTAACACACCCCTAACATTTATCATTGACACCCCTCAGAAGGGCTATACTCAACAAATGTGGTAAAATATTTTTTTCTTTATTTTTTTACCTTAATCCCCTCTCTTAGTACTTTCTTCAATTCCAATGTGAAATGATGTCAACAGTGCTAAAGTCTTTATAATATACAACTTTCATTGTAACAGTTCAATAAAAATCTACTGAAAGATAAAAAGTCTTAAGATGAGGGATGGATGGCTACGTTTGGTAAAAAATATATTTTTGTAATATCCTAAAATTTGTCTAAATTTGTCATATGAACACCTAAACAAACATCAAAACAGACCAGCTGACACATCCACTCCCATCGTACTTCCAGCTGCAAATTACAGATCCCCTGGCTGGCAGATTGATTGCAAACAAAGGGGCCAAATTTTGGCTGATGTCATTGATCAAAGATGACCACACTCATGTTCCGTCAATGTTGTCAGTGAGCTTTTCTTCACTTTGTTTACAATCAGTTGCTGTCCAGGAATCTCCTAGCAGGCAGGGTCACTGGTTACTAGGACTCTGCTGACCGCTGTCTTCCTGGCAACCAGCAGCCCTGAGAAGAAAGCTGTCACATTTAGCAGTGGTAGTAATACAGATGCTAAATGAATTGTATGACTTCCCGCTTTAGCCAGAGGTTTGGCTCGGTTGGCCGACAACCACCCCATTTAATTTGCTTGTTAGCTAAACAGCCAAAATTTAGACCGAATCCTACGTTGCTCCAAACCCTCATTCTTAATAAACACCTCACTAGGGACTTATCACCATGATAAGTCATGAAAACTGTTATCACCACTTATCTCTGGATTTTCCCCATTCATTACATGTACTCTATACTCTCTATCAGAATTTCATTGAAATGGTGACAACTCAGGAGCCCAATTAGGAGACAGTTGTCACCCCACAACAGGAGATGTCAGAACAAGAATCTTCATTGGAGGATCAGCAGGGATTCAATGCATTTAACTGAAATAATAGATTTAATAAATCTTGGATGGTATCTTAGAAGGGCAGTACATCAACCAATTGGCAGGGGAAGGGAATAGTTGGCCTATGTGCTCAGCTCCAGGGTCTTGTAGACATTGGCTTCTTACAGCAACCTGGGGATGGTGGGCTACACGAGGTTCCTGCAAGGTATGTGAGTCTTCATACAGGTATAGAACACACTTTCCTCTAGAATATTCCCTTTAGGAAACTTCTCTAGATGTGTATTGAGGGACAAAAATAGGACAAAAGTGTACGGAATGTTGGATGGATTACTCATCACCATATATAAATGTGTGTAAAACAAGAGCAACCAATGAATGATATGATCATCACATTATATTGTACAAGTATAAAATAATCCACAGGACTTCCACCATTGTGATCTGATAGAAGAATAAAACACTTACTAGGAGTGGTGGGAATTCGACCTGGAAAATAGAATTTATGATATGAAATGAATACATATTATCAGACGTAGTTACATAGTTAGTCAGGTTGAAACAAAAAACACCATCAAGTCCATCTAGTTCAACCATAAAAAAAAAAAAAAAATAAAACAAAAAATATCGTACAATCCTCAATCCTCAGACACATTGACATACTTCATTGTTAGTTGTATGTCCAGTTTGGATGAATGACATTTGGGGGTTGGGTATTTGGGATTAAAGCAAATGTGATATTCACTGTAGTCCCTCATGGTCAACTATCATTAAAGTGACTCTAAAGGATATTTCATTTATAAATACCAAACACATTACACTTAACTGCTTACCTTTTATACCAATGGTTTTGCACAGAGAACCCCCCATCCCCCTCTTCTCAGGTCTCCCACCAGCGCTCATGGCTCCTCCCCATTGCTGAGTGCCCCCACAACAAGCTCCTGCCTCTCGGGGAACTCATATTTGCTCACTTCCCGAGCCGGCTCTGTGAGTCCATTGACACACACAGCATGGCTCGGCCCCATCCCTCACTCTCTACTCACTGGTTGTGATTGACAGCAGTAGGAGCCAATGGCTCATGTTGCTGCCTCTCTGTCCAATAAGTAGAGAGAGACACTGCTCTGGGGCACATCACTGGATTAAGATCAGGCTGAGGTAAGTATTCATGGGGGGCTTGGACGAGCTGCATGCAGGTTTTTTACCTTTTTCTTTTTCTTGTAATATGGTAAAAAATATTTTAGCTTTACAGCCGAGCCTAGCAACCAATCACGGTGCACGCATGGGAATGATTTCACTGTACGGGTTCCCCTCCTTCTTCCTTCCTCTCGCTGACGCAGGCACCACCCATGGACCAATGAGAGCCGAGCTCGGGAGCTTAGTTCGCAGCCACTGTTCAAACGCATTCTGTGGCAGTGAGTGACAGTGCAGGCAGGCTCAGCCGGGAGATTGTGCCACACTGGCGGGTGTCCGTGAGCCTGCTGTCAAATGCGGGAGGCTCCCGTGAGTCGCAGGGGACTTGAGATGTCTGCCTTTAGAACCACTACAGGTATGTGAGTCTTCATACAGGTATAGAGCACACTTTCCTCTAGAACATTGTACAAGTATAAAATAATCCCCTGCACTTCCACCATTGTGATCTGATAGAAGAATAAAACACTTACTAGGAGTGGTGGGGGGAACCGGAACTGTAAAATAGAATAAATAATAAAATTAATACATATTATCGAACACATTGACATTCTTCATTGTTACTTGTATGTCCGGTTTGGGTGTCGGAAATTTGGGGTTGGGAATTTGGGATTGAAGCAAATGTAATAATCACTGTAGGATCTTATGGTACCCCAACTTTAACCCATCCCTAACAATTATCACTGATACTCCTATACAGGATATCTACAATCAAGAGATACATTAACATAAGATTTACACCTTTATATATGACCTTAATGATCCCTCTTAGTACTTTCTACAATTCCAATGTGAAATGATGTCAACAGTCCCAAATTCTTTATCATATACAAATTTATTGTAACTATTCAATGAAAATCTACTGAAAAATAAAATGTCTTAAGACGAGGGATGAATTGCTATGTTTGGAGAAAAGATCAATTTTATTGTGTCTTAAAATTTGTCTAAATTTGTCATATGACCACCTAAACAAACATCAAAGCAGACCAGCAGACACACCCACTCCCACTGGATGATGTCATTGACCAAAAATGGCCACACCCATATTTATGACAGACAGCATCCAGCCTTTTGTTTACATTCAGCTGGTGATATACAGGGATCTCCCAGTCAGCAGATTATTGAGGCTATGTCACTGGTTGCTAGGGCGCTGGTGACCGCTGTCTTCCTGGCAACCAGGAGCCCTGAGCAGAAAGCTGTCACATTTAGCAGTGGTAGTAATACAGATGGTAAATGAAATGTATGACGTCCCACTTTAGCCAGAGGTTTGGCTCAGTGGGCTGACAACCATCCCATTTAGTTTGCTTGTTAGCTGAACAGCCAAAATTTCGAACAAATCCTATATTACTAGGAAAATGTATTCCTAATACACATCTCACTAGGGACTTACTGTGTCACCATGATAAGTCGTGAAAATTGTTATCCCTAGATTGTCATCATTTATCACATGTACACTATACTGTCCATCAGCATTTAATGGACAGCCGTCTCCCCACAACAAGAAGTTTCAAAATAAGGAACTTTATTGGAGGATCAGAAGGGATTGAATGCATCTAACATGAATGTGTCAGTTTCCCTCATCCCTACATATGAAAACAATTAAAAGAAAGAAAAAAATATATACTGTAAATATATACTGTATATATATATATATATATATATATATATATATATATATATATATATATATACAGTATATATATAAAAACTTACGAGGGATGGTAGAAGGACGAATGGTGGAAGAACCAATGGTGGAAGAACTGATGGTGGGAGAACTGGTGGTGGAAGAACCGATGGTGGAAGAACCGATGGTGGAAGAACCGGTGGTGGAAGAACCGATGGTGGAAGAACCGGTGGTGGAAGAACTGATGGTGGGAGAACTGGTGGTGGAAGAACCGATGGTGGAAGAACCGGTGGTGGAAGAACCGGTGGTGGAAGAACCGATGGTGGAAGAACCGATAGTGAAAGAACCAATGGTGGAAGAACTGATGGTGGAAGATTCTGCAGAAAATAAAAAGAGAATATGTCAGTGATATATACTGTAGATTGTATTATTTCCTGAATGTTTTTTTCTGAATACATTGGATAATGTAAACTTTAATAGAATGAGTACAGAGATTATTTAAGCTGGCCTTATACCTGTAAAGTTTTATTAGAAAAATATAATTTTTGGAATGCTTGTTCGATTTACTAAGACGTTAAGGGAACAATTTGAAAATTAGTTTCGACCTAGAGTGAGCAAAAAAATCTAAAGATGAGGATGCAAATTGTTTGTTGAATCTAAAGGGAAGGAATGAATTTCTAATCATTGAATTTGCTTCCAGACTTGAAAAAACATAACTAGATGTGTCACTGGTTGCTAGCGCACTGGGGACCGCCGTCTTCCTGGCAACCAGGATTCCTGAGCAGAAAGCTGTCACATTTAGCAGGGTAGTAATACAGAGGCTAAATATTCGACTTCCCACTTCAGCAGGAGGTTTGGCTCAGTGGGCCGACAATCACCCCATTTATAGGGATGGGCCGAACGGTTCGGGTGTGCTTGGCAGTATGACCCAAAAAAAAGCTCTGCTCATGACAAAGGCCAACCATCGACTGCCTGCTCTGCCATTTGACAGTTGTCAAATAGGTAAGGGGCTGAGCCACCTGGCAAGGTTATCTGATGGCACCGCCCCATGTGACATAACCAACCCAGCATGCACTGATTGATGATGTCACAAGGGGGCGGTGCCACCAGATGACGTTGCCCATTACCTATTTAACCACTTACGGACCGCCCACTGTGGATATACGTTGTTACTTTGACATTAAATACCAGGGTTGTGGCATCAGCTAGCTGCCATAACCCCGGTATTTTTTTACACAATGGCCGATCCCCTTTAACCGCTTGCCAACCAGCCTCCATCATTATACTGCAGCAGGTTGGCACGATCCCGCGAACCATCGTAGCTATACTTCCGCTCATGGGATTGGGATAGCAGGCGCTCACACACCCGCTGCACTGCGGGGGTGCTGTTGCTCGTGGCCGATGGTCGCGATGACCGACAGCCATGAGCGATCGTGGGCACGAGAGGCAGAACAGGGAAGTGTGTGTTTAAACACACACATGCCTGTTCTGTTCTGTGAGGAGTGACAGATTGTGTGTTCCTAATAGCAAGGAACCATGATCTGTCACGTCCTATGGTCTGCCCCCTCCCCCTACAGTTAGTAACACACATAGGGAACACAATTAACCCCTTGATCGCCCCCTAGTGTTAACCCCTTCCCTGCCAGTGTCATTTACACAGTAATCAGTGCATTTTTATAGCACTGATCAAAGTATAAATGCCAATGGTTACAAAAATGTGTCAAAAGTGTCCGATGTGTCCACCATAATGTCACAGTCCCGATAAAAATCGCAGATCGCCACCATTACTAGTAAAAAAAAATAATAATAAAAATGCTATAAATATATTGCCTATTTTGACGCTATAACTTTTGTGCAAACCAATCAATATACGCTTATTGCAATTTTTTTTTACCAAAAATATGTAGAAGAATACGTATCAGCCTAAACTGAGGAAAAAAAATTTGCTTTTTAAAAAAAAAAAAATGGGGATATTTATTATAGCAAAAAGTACAAAATATTGTGTTTTATTCAAAATTGTCCCTCTTTTTTTGTTTATAGCGCAAAAAATAAAAATTGCAGAGATGATCGAATACCACCAAAAGAAAGCTCTATTTTTGGGGAAAAAAGGACATCAATTTTGTTTAGGTACAGCGTCGCACGACCGCGCAATTGTCAGTTAAAGTGATGCAGTGCCGTATCGCAAAAAATGGTCCCGGTCAGGAAGGGGGGTAAATCCTTCCGGGGCTGAAGTGGTTAAACAACCTAACCCCTACACTTCACCTCCTAACATAAAATGACGTAAAATGATAACCCCCAAGGACTAAACTTTCACCCAAACAAATACGCTGATATATCCGATTATGGCCAGATAGTGCCATACTGTCTCCTCAGTTATATTTCAGTAGATTCTTTGTACATCTGTCTGGTCTACTCCCTATCAGAGTTCCCATCTCCACCCCCTTCCTCATCACTGATTGGTCTAAGTCCTTATCAATTTTCCAGTGTAGAGAATTGGTGGAGACATAGATCAACCTCCTCTAACAAAGTCCTCTGTCATCCTAGAATAATCTCGATTTTAGAAGGCGTTTTGGTACTATGGGATCATTAAAGACTTTTTCCCAATAAGCCAATGAAATGACTCAAGCAAAAAAAATAATGTAAGTATCCAATCAAAATTCTACCTGATCTCCTAATTGGTCCAATTGTCAGAAAAATGGTAGAACCAAAACTCTCAGGGCTTCCGGTTCCATCACGTCCATCCCTTTCTGTGGCACAGACCTAGAAACAAACAAGGCCATTAAGAAATTACTTGGGATGACATCGTTATATCAAATCATCACAGTAATCACAGAGCTAAACCGATGAGCTGGCTGACCGGAGCTCAGGTTCTCACCTTATCACTTTCCTATGTGTAGAAAATCATTGGTAAATGTTGTGCACTATATAGCTATATATGTGTATAAGTGGGTGGAGTCATGCAGCTTGTGAACGGTTTTCATGGCACCGCCCACTTACCCATAAGCAAAGACTGGGCTCCTTGTTTTTGGATTTGTGCTGGAAAATAAAGACGTGTACACGCCTTCAGTTTTAAGAAGGTAATACTGTATCTGTATGCTGTTAATTCTACATTATACAAAGACAATTGCGCTCTTCCAACCTTGTGCTTTTCTTTGTGAAATTTCCTCCAAGTGATTGAATTCAGGTGTTTCTATGGAAAAGTACTCTTAATACTCCATCATACTAAGACATTGTAGACAATCACTTTAATGGTCATGGTTCTGTAATAGATTGTCCAACAACTCAACCTTGTGTGGTAAGAGTCTGATGAAGACATGGTTTGACCATTTTGGTGTGGAGGAACTTGAGTTTCAACCCTACTGAACCCCTTTGGGATGAACTGAACATTATAGTTTTCTTGCCAAAAGAATGCCTGCATACTAGTGCCGCGTACACATCTTCCTTCAGAAAAATCTTGAATGGTTTTTCTGCCAGAATTCCGCTCAAGCTTGCCTTGCATACACACGGGTCACACAAAAGTTCGCTGAACTTTCGACCGTCAAGAACGCGGTGATGTACAACACTACGACGAGCCAAGAAAATGAAGTTCAATGCTTCCGAGCATGCGTCGAACTGTTTCCGAGCATCCGTCGGAATTGCTACAGACGATCGCTTTTTCCGACCGAAAAATTGAGAACATGCTCTCAATTTTTTGCTGGCTGGAATTCGGCCAGCAAAAGTCCGATGGAGCATACACACGGTCGCATTTTCCAACCAAAAGCTCTCATCGGTCTTTTGCTGGCCGAATTTCCGATGGTGTGTATGTGGCATTAGATTTGCGATACCGTCTGGTTACTCCTATACACCCGGTCCATGTTGTAGGTGTCTAGAAGACACAGCTCCAAATTCCTTGAGCAATTTCAAGCCTCTTTTAAGCGTTTGTAAGTATGACTCTTGCTTTTGCTATTTAAATAAATTTTATCTTTGGTAATGCACAAGGTTGGTGCACTCTCCCTGTTTTTCTATATGTTTAAGCTCCAAGGACACTCATTC
This sequence comes from Aquarana catesbeiana, assembly GCF_042186555.1. Lineage (NCBI taxonomy): Eukaryota > Metazoa > Chordata > Amphibia > Anura > Ranidae > Aquarana > Aquarana catesbeiana. Next base: position 6,100,524 of record NC_133329.1, on the reverse strand, counting down.
TTCTGAGGAGGGCAGCAAGACCTTTGACTTTCCATATTTTGTCCAAAGGATTGGCTACACCACGTACATATGGGCTAAGTTCCCGAGTGCAGGAGATTGTTTTGCGAAGCCAAACCCTAGACCAGCCTTTGTATTCGCTCCAAACCCTCTTTTTATAGCTGGAAACCACTTACGGGTGCACAGGGTCCAGTAGAGATGTCACACAGGCTGACAGCACAGTGTAGATACAGAAGGTCGAAATTTCCAACAAACTTGAACATCTGCACAGAAAACCGTCCTTTACTGGAGACACCGTTCTCTTCAACGGTTATGGTTCCATCTGCCTTGTTAGGACAGCTAAAGAAAGTAAAAGCGAGATAAAAGGATAGGCTTCTAACTTCATCTTGTTCAATTAAGCTTTGACAATAAAACCTGGACCTGACTGGTTTTTATGCAGCTCCAGATTTTGTTCTCTTCAATCTTAGTAAACCTCCCCCCTGTTACTAAAATATTTTATTCAGAAAGCATAATGGTTTATATACAGTATTTAAAGGGAAAGGCCAAACTGATTTGGTACTTTAGTTGTGGATGGACACAGGTGGGTTGAACTAGACATGTTCACTGACAAAAAATTTGTTCGTTTTCATTTTCATTTTAGTTTTTTTGCCTTTTTTGGAAATTCGGAATTCGGAAATTTGAAAATTCTGAATTTCGGAAATTTGGAATTTGGAAATTTGAAATGTGAAAATCCGAATCTCCAAATATTCAAATTTCCGAAATTTTCGAATTTCCAAATTTTCAAATTTCCGAATATTCAAATTTTCAAATTTTCAAATTTCTGAATTATCAAATTTCCAAATTTTCAAATTTTCTGAATTTTTAAATTTCCAAATTCGAATTTTCCAATTTCCGAAATTATCCAATTTCCGAATTTTGAATATCCGAAATTTAGAAAATTTCCAAATATCCGAAATTTCTGAAATTTCCGAAATTTCTGAAATTTCCAAAATTTCGCATTTCCGAATTTTCAAATTTCCGAATTTTCACATTTCCGAATTTCCAAATTTCCAAATTTTCAAATTTCTGAAATTTTCCAATTTCTGAAATCTTCCAATTTCCGAATTTCGAATATCTGAAATTTCGAAAATTTCTGAATTTCCGAAATTTCAAATTTCCGAATTCATTCCGAAATTCCGAATTTTCAGAAATTCGGAAATGTAAAAATTCAGATTTCCAAATTTCTGAATTATCAAATTTCCAAATTTGAATTTTCCAATTTCTGAATTTTGAATATTCGAAATTTTGAGAATTTCCGAAATTTCCAAATTTCCAAAATTTCCAAAACTTTTCATTTCTGAATTTTCAAATTTCCGAATTTTCAAATTTCTGAATTTCCAAATTTTCAAATTTCCGAATTCGACTTTTCCAATTTCCGAATTTCGAATATCTGAAATTTTGAAAAATTCTGAATTCAGAAACTCGGAAATGTAAAAATTTAAAAAAATGTGAAATTCGGAAATTCGAAATTTGGACATTCAGATATTTGAAATTCGGAAATTGAAAAGTTCGGAAATCCGGAAATTTCCGAATTAACGAATTTGTCAAAATTAGTTAAAAAACTAATTCGGAACTAAACAAATTGCACATGTCTGGGTTTAACCATCCAGCAGCTTCTCCTGTCTCTGGACACTGGTAGAGAGATCTCTGAACCCAGGATTCTGGTATTTTCCACCTTTTTCATCTGTTATGGGGATCCCAGTCTGCTGTCCATGTTTTATGGTAGTAAACCAAGGTTGGTTCACAGATCCCTCATCTATCACTCCCGGTCATGGAGAAGGAAATGTCGGGTGTCAGTAGATGGATCTTATTACATCTAAATTTACCTGTTTTGGATGATGTAGTATTTCAGCGGATCATTCACATCATTCGATGGGGTGGCGTAGCAGTTCTTCATCACCAGAACAAGATTTGATGTGCCACCCAGAGAGAAGACACCGACATACAAGAATTCCTCTGTGGACAGGGTGACTTCTGGTCCCGTGTATGGAGTTGTGTAGCTGTTATCTTTATATAAAGCCATGTAGGGCTCAAATTCTTTCGTCTCATTCACTGGGGAGTTTATAAAGCTGCATTTCAAATAGCAAAATAATGATAAATCTACAATTAAACATGCAATCCCTATAATTTATATCATACCTAAAAGGTAAACCAGTAAAGAATGGTGAAAATAGAAGGAAAGAAATTAGAAAGGGCTAATCCTTGCTACAGACAATAAAGTACACGGGTTCTCTGCACTACTGGAGGATAGATGACCGAGGCCTACATACAGATCATACCACAGAAAAATGATTGTCGTATAACTATCTTGATAAAGCTGCTGCTCCAGCATGGCTGCCACTTGTCTTTTTTCCCCATAATTCCCTTTTACTGGAAACAAGAAACGGGTCATCTGTAGTCAGTAGACAGATGACAGGACCCCTTCATACCATGTGACAACTGGCAGATGGAGTCTTAGGATGAGACTGGGGCCAATTCATAGATTGTAGGCTGCAGACTGGATAAATCGGCATGTACACTATATGGCCAAAAGTTTCTTAAAAAGTATTCATAATACTCCATCATACAAAGACATTGTAGACAAGTGTGCTCTTCCAACCTTGTGGTAACAGTTAGGTGAAGACCCTTTTCTGTTCCACCATGACTGTGCCCCTGTGTACAAAGCCAGCTCCATAAAGACGTGGTGTGACCAGTTTGGTGTGAAGGAACGTGAGTGTCCTGTACAGAGCTCTGACCTCATCCCTACTGAACACCTTTGAGATGGAATACCAATTGTGAGCCAGGTCTTCGCATCCTACAACAGTACCTGACCTCACAAATGGGCACAAATTCCCACAGACACATTCCAAAATTTGTGAGAAGCCTTCCCAAATGAGTGGATACAATGTCATAAAGACATGGAGTGACCAGTTTGGTGTGGAGGAACTCCTGTGTCCTGCCCAGAGCTCTGGACAGGACACAGGACTTGGAATGCTGATGGTGGTCCGGGTCTTCAAGGGAACTGCCATAGAGGACATGGGGGGGGCTATCATACATATTCAAGGGCAACATTGAAAATACATACAGTACATCCTTTAACCACTTGCCTACAGGTCACTTTTATTGGCCTTCCTTTCAGTGCTGTCACACTTTGAATGACAATTTCACGGACATGTAACAATGTACCCAAATTAAATTTGTAATATTTTTTTTCACACAACTAGAGCTTTCTTTTTGTGGTGGTATTTAACCACCACTGGGTTTTTTTTTATGTTTTGCTATACCAACAAAAAAAATCTAAATTTAAAAAAAAAAGATTTTTTTTTAGTTTCTGTTATAAATGTTTGCAAACAGGTCATTTTTCTCCTTCACTGATGGGCCTTGATGAGATGACACTAGTGGGCACTGATGGGAGAACACTGAAGAGGCTGCACTGATAAGCAGCACTGATGGGCGCTGATGAGGTGACACTAGTTGGGCCTTGATGAGGGAACACTGATGAGGCTGCACTGATATGCAGCACTGATGGGCGCTGATGAGGCTGCACTGATGGGCCTTGATGAGGTGACACTAGTGGGCACTGATGAGAGAACACTGATAAGGCTGCACTGATATGCAGCACTGATGGGCCTTGATGAGGTGACACTAGTTGGGCCCTGATGAAGGAACATGATGCTGCACTGATAAGCGGCACTGATGGACACTGATGAGCACTGATGAGGTAGCACTGATAGGCATCGCTGATGGGCACTGATGGGGTGACACTTGTGGGCACTGATGAGGGAGCACTGATGAGGCTACACTGATATGCGGCACTGATAGACACTGATGAGGTGGCACTGATGGGCACTGATGAGGTAGCACTGATAGGCATCGCTGATGGGCACTTATGAGGTGACACTAGTGGGCACTGATAAGGGAGCACTGTTGAGGCTACACTGATAGACACTGATGAGGTGGCACTGATGGGGACTGATGGGGTAGCACTGATAGACATCGCTGATGGGCACTGATGAGGTGACACTTGTGGGCACTGATGAGGGAGCACTGATGAGACTACACTGATATGCGGCACTGATAGACACTGAAGAGGTGGTACTGATGGGCACTGATGGGGTAGCACTGATAGGCATCGCTGATGGGCACTGATGAGGTGACACTAGTGGGCACTGATGAGGGAGCACTGATGAGGCTACATTGATATGCATCACTGATGGGTACTGATGAGGCTGAACTGATGGCTACTGATAGGCAACACTAATGGGCACTGATAGGCAGCACTGACGGGTACTGATAGGTGGCACTGATTGGCAGCACTGATAGGCACTGTTGGGGCTGCACTGATAATCAGGACACTGATTATCAGTGCAGATGCCGCCTTTCACACTAGCTGGATACCGGCTCTCTCTTCTCCTCACTGTGACAGTGTGAGGAAAGGAATGCTGATAACCGGCAAGCGTGTTTACATTGTGATCAGCTGTGATTGGACGCAGCCGATCATGCGGTAAAGAGCCGCTGTGATTGGCTCTTTATACCAATTACAAAGCACACTGCCCGCATGCTGCAGCAAACGCATTGCCAGGTGCGATCACAGGAAGATGTCATATGATGCCATCCCAGAGCTAGCCGGCCATGCTGTGGCAAAATGATGGCCAAAACGTGGCCGGCCAGCTCAGCAAGTGGTTACATACCATGATGACGGGGGGGAGGCCTTAAAGTGGAGTTCCACCCAAAAGTGGAACTTCCACGCATCAGATTCCTCCCCCCCTGCGGTGTCACAGTTGGCACCTTTCAGGGGGGAGGGAGGTGCAGAGACCTGTATATTACAGGTATCTGTACCCACTTCCGGCATAGATAGCCGCAGAATCTGCGGTTATTTACGCTACTTCCTGTTCCCCCCCCCGCTGTCTGCTGGGAAACACACGGGTCCCAGAGACAGCAGGGACCAGCCGTATTGCGCTGCGTGACTCGTGCATGCGCAGTAGGGAACCGGGAAGTGAAGCTGCAGGGCTTCACTTCCTGATTCCCTTACCGAAGATGGAGGCGGCAGCACCCGAGGACCGAGAGATGGTTCGGCCTCGGGTGCCGACATCGCGCCCTGGACAGGTAAGTGTCCATGTTTTAAAAGTCAGCAGCTGCAGTATTTGTAGCTGCTGACTTTTAAAAAAAAAAAATTTTTTTTCTTTAAGGCTCTATGTTTTGTTACAGAACTGTATGGTTTTCATGGGCAGTCTTAGTAATCGTTTATATTGGAAGTGCATATTTGGCTGTCATTTTTTTTTTTTTTAGCTTGGCTTACAAAAGGCAGCAGCGCACCAATCTGATTCATTTCAGCTTTTCCATCAAAAGATCCATAAGCCCACTTTGATTGGCAGACGGAGATTGGCCATTAGTTCTAGTCCTCACCGCTATTCACCCACTGAATCCGCATGTTCTTTCTTTTATTATGAGCAGAAGAAGAAAAATACTGCATTGTGGTCCCTAGATGGCGCTGAGGAGTATAGGAAATAAATACATTGTTGTAACAAGAGATACAATGTGACACATTCTATAAAATGCCAACCATTTGTTACACTAATTTTCTAATTCCCTATAGCATTCTCTGGAATTGTTGCATTGTATCTCTTATTAAAAATGATGTGTTTATTTCCTATAGTTCTCAGCTCCATCTAGTGGCCATAATGTGGTATTTTCCTTCTGCCCATAATAAAAAAATTCTATTTTTGCCCAATTTGCACAGAACAAAAGTACATGCAGATTTTTTGGATGAATGGCTATAAAAAATAACTTGTAATTAGACCCCATACATGTATCTTCTGGTGTGATGTATGACTTCTAGTGTCTCCTGGCTAATAATCTATACAAATCTTGTGGACAAAGAGGAGGATACTATAAAAGTAGCCAAAGACTGGACTTTGTAGGCATGGAAACAATGGAGAAGTGAACAAAATTATATTCAAAATATTTATTGAAAAAAGTACAATATATGAACACTATGTTCAAAAAGAGATTAAAAAAAATGAAAGCTGATACAAATAGTACAGTGAGCCCTTGTGCATCTACGCGTTTCACCGTGAGGCTTCTTCAGGACACGATCAAGGTTCAAAGGCATAACAAAACAGAAACAGAGAACAAGTCTCGCTGTCTTTAATTTGGTAGGCCTCGTGTGTGAAATCCCCGTGGTGGAAAATATGGAGCGGTTCATGTAAATCTTTTATATCCTGAAGCAGGGGCCCGCATGTGTCTTGTAACAGAAGGAGGAGAGACCATCAGAACAATAGTGCTGAGGTGTCCGGCATCACAAAAGAGCATGCTGGCAGGCATGTAGTACAGCCTTTAACAGTATGCAATGCGTGAAAAGTAACGTTATACACATATGCCCCTGGGAGACAGCTGGGTGCTGTTCTCAGGGCGAAACTTCACCGTGTCCTGAAGAAGCCTCACGGCGAAATGCGTAGACGCACAAGGGCTCACTGTACTATTTGTATCAGCTTTCATGTTTTTTATCTCTTTTTGAACATAGTGTTTATATATTGTACTTTTTTCAATAAATATTTTGAATATAATTTGTTTCACTTCTCCATTGTTTCCATGCCTACCAAGGCCGGTTTTTGGCTACTTTTATAGTATCCTCCTCTTTACATATTTTCGGATGTGGCATCGGTAATGCTTCTTCTTCCCATTTTCTCTATACAAATCTTGGTTGGATGGGTCAGATTTGATGAAGCGGCTCCTCATGTCAATTCACCCGGCAGTCAAGTTACTAAGCAGTTGGCCTTTAGAATTATTACAACTACCTTATGCTGCGTACACACGATCGGACATTCCGACAAGGAAATCCGTGGATTTTTTTTATGACGGATGTTGGCTCAAACTTGTCTTGCATACACACGGTCACACAAATCTCGTCAGAAATTTCGATCGCCAAGAACGCGGTGATGTACAACACGTACGACGAGCCGAGAAAAAAAAAAGTTCAATAGCCAGTGCGGCTCCTTCTGCTGGATTCCGAGCATGCGTGGAACTTTGTGCATCGGACTTCTGTACACATGATCCGAATTTCCGACAGATCTCAAACATTTGTTGTCGGAAATTCCGACAACAAATCTTCGATGGAGCATACACACGGTGGGAATTTCCTACAACAAGCTTCCATCAAACATTTTCTGTTGGAAAATCCGACCGTGTGTACGCGGCATTACATTTCGTTTTTGTTTTTTTTATTTTACCTGATGGTGGGAGGGAGACTGGTTATGTAATCCAACGCATAGGAACACTGCAAGTTTATATTCAGGGTTTTTTTCCTTGTGATTGTTTCATCGAGATCTTCCTCCACAAGAATAGTGATAACCGTCTTATATGTGACTCGGCTGTCACTTGTTTCCTTTATAGAAACAAAAAGAAATACAAATAATGAATAAAATAAATAGTGCCGGCATCTACTTCCTCCTCCCCATCACAAACACCAACTACCATACAAATGCCATGGAACTTCAACCGGCCGCAAAGGATAGAGCCACAGAATTTCATTGTTAACACGTGTCTGCAGGATTTATTTAAAGCGGAGTCCCACCCGCTCATTTGCCTCCTCCCCCCTCCAGTGCCAAATTTGGCACCTTTCGGGGGGAAGGGGGGAGCGGATACCTGTCTTTGGCTGTTGACATCACCGCTTGGCTCCTTTCTCCTCCTCTTTCCTCCTCCCCCTGCCACCAGGCCCGTAAAAAAGAGGAGCAGAGCGCATGCGCAGTAAGGTTAACTGGTGTGAAGCCGTAAGGCTACACTGCTACACTGCTGCTACACTGCTGGGTTCCCTCACCCACAATGACAGCCGATGGAAACATCAGCCGCGGTGCCGACATCGCTGGACTCCAGGTCAGGTAAGTGTCTGATTGGTAGAAGTCAGCAGCTGCAGTATATGTATAGTATGTGTATAGTATGTGTATAGCATGTTTATAGTATGTGTGTAGTATGTGTATAGTATGTGTACAGTATGTGTACAGTATGTGTATAGTTTTTGTATAGTATGTGTACCATATGTGTATAGTATGTGTACCATATGTGTATAGTATGTGTACAGTATGTTTATAGTATGTGTATAGTATGTGTACAGTATGTTTATAGTATGTGTATAGTATGTGTACAGTATGTGTATAGTATGTGTATAGTATGTGTATAGAATGTGTATGGTATGTGTATAGTATGTGTATAGAATGTGTACAGTATGTGTATAGTATGTGTACAGTATGTGTATAGAATGTGTATGGTATGTGTATAGTATGTGTATAGAATGTGTACAGTATGTGTATAGTATGTGTACAGTATGTGTATAGTATGTGTACAGTATGTGTATAGAATGTGTATGGTATGTGTATAGTATGTGTATAGTACAGTATGTGTATAGTATGTGTATAGTATGTGTATGGTATGTGTACAGTATGTGTATAGAATGTGTATGGTATGTGTATAGTATGTGTATAGTACAGTATGTGTATAGTATGTGTATAGTATGTGTATGGTATGTGTACAGTATGTGTATAGAATGTGTATGGTATGTGTATAGTATGTGTATAGTACAGTATGTGTATAGTATGTGTATAGTATGTGTATGGTATGTGTACAGTATGTGTATAGAATGTGTATGGTATGTGTATAGTATGTGTACAGTATGTGTATAGAATGTGTATGGTATGTGTATAGTATGTGTATAGTACAGTATGTGTATAGTATGTGTATAGTATGTGTATGGTATGTGTACAGTATGTGTATAGAATGTGTATGGTATGTGTATAGTATGTGTATAGTATAGTATGTGTATAGTATGTGCATAGTATGTGTATGGTATGTGTACAGTATGTGTATAGAATGTGTATGGTATGTGTATAGTATGTGTACAGTATGTGTATAGAATGTGTATGGTATGTGTATAGTATGTGTATAGTACAGTATGTGTATAGTATGTGTATAGTATGTGTATGGTATGTGTACAGTATGTGTATAGAATGTGTATGGTATGTGGTTTCCACGTTGGAGAATCACTCTCCTTGGTGGACACCCGTGTGGGTGCACTCCCGAGCCCTGCTTCTGCGTGTATTCACACAGAAAGCGGGACTTGGCCCCGCCCCCCCTGGCACCCGCGTTATTGGATTTGATTGACAGCAGTGGGAGCTAATGGCTGCGCTGCTGTCATTAAATCCAATCAAGAGACGAGACAACGGGCAGAGAGGTAGAGCGCGTCTCTACGCCGAGGGAACGAATGGGTTCAGGTGAGTAAAATGGGGGGCTGGACAATGTCAGAAGTTTTTTCACCTTATTGCATAGGATGCACGAGAGTTTACAACCCCTTTAATCTATTTATTTTATTTATTTATTTATTTTTTAAACAGTGACACCAATCCCAGTCCAAAATGTATTCCATGAGGCATGTGGACTGGGTCAGCTTCTTCCATCTCACGGAGCATTTAGCAGCAAAACCCCATCATCTGCTTTTCATCCTCTTCCACCTCTAGCGTTGGGCTCCATCGGACCTACAGCAGACTTTTTCTGTCGAAAATCAGACGTACTTTAGATTTGGAACATGCTTCAAATCTTTCCAACGGACACGAGTCCGGTCGAAAAATCAGTTCGTCTGTATGCTAGTCCGACGGACAAAAACCGATGCTAGGGCAGCTATTGGCTACTGGCTATCAACTTCCTTATTTTAGTCCGGTCGTACGTCATCACGTACAAATCCGTCTGACTTTGGTGTGATCGTGTGTAGGCAAGTCCGGACGTTAGAAAGTCCATTGAAAGTCCATCGTAACTCCGTCGAAAGTCCGTCGGAAAAACCGTCGGACCTTTGTTGTCGAAAAGTCCAACCGTGTGTACGCAGCATTAGGGAGCCGGAAGGGAGTAATAGGTCATATATCTTTGATAATATTTTAGTTGGTTCTTGTTCCTCTACTAATATATTTTTCAAATTTAGTTTTTGGTCTATTTATCAAAGGTATTTTTAACTCAATGAATGTCTTTAATTGATGGCATTGTAACCATTTTTTTTATATTCAGGTCCTATATCCTGCAATTTTGGTAGTTTACCATCCTCTAGGATCTGTCCCGCCCTTTCATTATCCAATATATTCCATTTTAAGTAATTTGTGGTTTCTAAAGCTGGCGGAAATTCGGGATTGGAGAACAAAGGTGTCATAGGTCCGATCAGAGTGGAAAGTTTCCCCTTTTTTATTATAGTATCTCATATTTTTAGTGTAGCGTTTACAAAAATTGTTAGTTCTTTTTTTTTTGGTCTTAAATGGGGTTTTATCCAAGGCAGAAACCTAAGTTGTGGTCCTATTATTTCTTCTTCTAGATTGACCCTTTGTTTAGTTTCCTTGTTATGATACCAATCAATAATACTAGTTAACCACTTTGTGCCCGCGCTACAGCCGAAAGACAGCTGCAGCACGGATGCTATCTGCCATGAGGCCGTCCCTGGACGTCCTGTTGTTTACTTCCGCGATGCGCGCTCCCGCGGGCGCGCATCAGGGAAGTGCTGTGCTGGCCATGTCCCTCGGACACAACCAGTCACAGATCGCTGAAAACGGGCAATCATAGCGGCCGTTTTCAGCGCGATCGGTGGTGCCAATGAGAGACCTCATATGTAAACATATGGGATCATCACTCATCGCCTGTGTTCTGCGGCTCTCCCTCCTCACACAGAGACAGCGTGTGAGGAGGGAGAGCGAACTGCTGCGGCATTAAGTTAAAAAAAAAAAAAAAAAAGGAAAATAAGTGTCCCCACTGCCATCTGTCCCTGCCATCTCTCCCCACTGTCATGTCCCTGCCATCTATCCCCAGTGACATCTGTCCCCACTGCCATCTGTCATCAGTGCCACATAGTGCCATCTGTCATCAGTGCCATCTGTCATCAGTGCCACATAGTGCCATCTGTCATCAGTGCCACCTGTCAGTGTCACGTGCCATCTGTCATCAGTGCCACGTATCAGTGCCATCTGTCATCAGTGCCACATTTTAGTGCCATCTGTCATCAGTGCCACGTATCAGTGCCATCTGTCATCAGTGTCATCAGTGTCACGTATTAGTGCCATCTGTCATCAGTGCCACGTATTAGTGCCATCTGTCATCAGTGCCACGTGTCATCAGTGCCACGTATCAGTGCCATCTGTCATCAGTGCCATCTGTCATCAGTGCCACGTGTCAGTGCCACGTATTAGTGCCATCTGTCATCAGTGCCACATATTAGTGCCATCTGTCATCAGTGCCACATCAGTGTCAGTGCCACATCAGTGCCATCTCTCATCAGTGCCACATCAGTGCCACATCAGTGCCACGTATCAGTGCCATCTGTCATCAGTGCCACGTCAGTGTCACGTGTCATTGTCCTGGTGCTCCAGGGCCTTCAAAAGTGTAATAGGTAGTCAACAAGTTAGATGTGTAATTTATGCTCCTTGAACACCTGATGGCGCTCCCTGCATGTTGGGCCTCTCTATGTGGCCAGGCTGTGAAAAAGTCCCACACATGTGGTATCATAATACTCAGGAGGAGTAGCAGAATATATTTTGGGGCGTTATTTGTGGTATACACATGCCATGTGAGAGAAATAACCTATTACAATGACAATTTTGTGGGAAAAAAAAATCTTCATTTTGCAAAGAACTGTGGGAAAAAATGACAACATCAAAAACCTCACCATGCCTCTTACTAAATACCTTGGAATGTCTACTTTCAAAAAAGGGGTCATTTGGGGGGTATTTGTACTTTCCTGACTTGAAATTAGATAGGCCACCAGTACATCAGGTGTGATACATTTTTTATGATTTGCACCATAGTTTGTAGACTCTATAACTTTTACACGGACCAAATAATATCCACTAATTTGGGTTATTTTTACCAAAGATATGTAGCAGTATAAATTGTGGCCAAAATTTATGAAGAAAAAATACAAATTTGCTAAATTTTATCACAGAAACAAAAAAATGCGTTTTTTTCAAAATTTTCAGTCTTTTTTCATTTATAGCACAAAAAATAAAAAACCCAGAGGTGATCAAATACCACCAAAATAAAGCTCTATTTGTATGAAAAAAAGGACAAAAAATTAATTTGGGTACAGTATTACATGACTGAGTAATTGTCATTCAAAGTGTGACAGCGCTGAAAGCTGAAAATTGGTCTGGGCAGGAGGGGGGTTTAAGTGCCTAGTAAGCAAGTGGTTAATGATGCTGCTTGTAAGTATTTTGAAAAATCTGGTAATGCTAGACCTCCATTTTTTTTAGTTCTAATTAAAAAGTTTAACCCCTAGAGTGCTATCATTTTGTAAGTATATACTGTGAATCAGGGCTTTTTTTCTCAAACAATAGGTGCTGGAACTCAACCATGACCCCCCAAAACTCCTCCCCCCACACACACCCTCCAAATCACATCAAATAGTGGGTGTGGTCGGTCAAATCTCAGTAGGAGGGTCCTAAAGGGGCATTAAATACCAAGATTGCATTACACACAGAGTGTAGAGTTCAGGGGATGGTTACACACAGAGTGCAGAGCTGTCACTTGTAAACACAGAAACCGGACTTCTGTGTTTACAACTGATTGTGGTCAGTAGGCCCCAAGAGGAGCCAGAGGTGGTGGAACTGAGTTCCACCAAGTTACCCCTGAAAAAAAGCCCTGCTGTGTATATTAAAAGCCAAGGAACTCTCACTTGAGCTCACATTACAGTCTGTCTCCTAAAATGTCATCTGCTTTTAGCTGTCAGGTTGTAAAAAAATGTTGGTGCAACCTACATACAGTTTGTGTAATGTACAGTCGTGATGGTCATTTCCATCTAGCGGTTGACATGCACTCTACTTCAATTTTATCCCACTAGGTGGCATGCACAAGAAACCTCCAGAAACCTGCCAGGGGACCCCAAGGTTTCCACTGCCTAGGAGACTCCACAGAGTTTAATCCAGCACTGAAAGTGTGCCTGTATTCAGCCTGAGGCAAGAGGAAGGCTTTGGTTGGGAGGGGATGTGTGCCAGAAGCAGGTTGTGATTGGTCAGGGGCAGTGGCAGCCCGTCCATAGAGGGAGCATGGGAGCCGCCTCCCCTATCAATGCATCCAGCCCCCTGATCTACATATCAGTGGTGCCGGACCATGGATTCCGTTGTGGTGGGGTGTATTTTTGAAGCACCTGATTAGAGCCAGAGTCTCTCATCGGCTTCAAAAAAAGGGTGACCTCAAATCGCAGAGCATTGTGCTCCGATCTCACCCTGTTGTGTGATGATAAGCAAATCAATTTTCACTATTATCACACTAAAGTTCCTCTCCGCCAAACAGGAGGCAGGTTTGTGAGACCTGTTTCCCGATTAGCCAAAGCGTCCGGCGATCCTATTGGGCGCTTTGGCAGAAGAGGAGAAACACGGGCGGAGGAAGCTGGAGAGGAGCGGACACCAAGAGCGTGCTGTACCAGAGAGCTACCACTCCCGACACACAATTTACTCCCACCGCGGCTGCTGCCCACACTCCCAGAGAGGACACCACAGCCATGAGCGGGTAAGTGCCGGACTGTGTTCTGTTTCATTGCTGTGCCGCCGTGGGGGAGGACATTGTTTGTTTGCCACCCCCCCAAAATAAGAACCCACCAGCCGCCACTGGTCAGAGGATGTAGTGGCTGCCCAATCCAGGCATGCTGTGTCCGAGATGAAGCTACACCATTAGACCGAGCGAAACGCGTTGACGTCACTCACAATGCTGCCCAGTCCTGTGACGTTGCTCGAGTGCGATATGCCGAGACCACGGAGATGCCGGTCTGACTGAGCAAACAGCCGAAAAGAGTCACTGCGGGACACAAGGACGGGAGTCGGCGCTGTCCTGACTTATAAGCATCTGGCTACGGAAAAGCAACAGGCAAGGACTCTCCCCAAGCCTATGCTCCGGTGACGGGAATTGTTCCGAGAGCTGAATCTACAGCCACGCCAACTATTGGAATTACCAGACTAAGCCATTCATAGCAGAGAGGTAACGTATGGAAACTTTTACTCAACTCGCATTAGCTAAATTCCGCCCAGTGTTTTACCTACCATCTATATTTTCCGGTCACCAAGTTGCTTTTTATTGATAACGCCACTGATAGAGAGACTTTATGATCATAGCCGACTCCCCAAATGTCCCCCAATAGTGGGAACTAAGCCCTATAAGCAGATGGAAATCGTGACATGTCAGTTATTTACCTCCGTTTCAAACGATGGGGGAAATAAATGAACACTAAAATGACAGCACTACAATAACCATCTTATGACTGGACCATTTTCTTGATATAGTACACGTGCACCCCAAGATTGTCCGTACTCCATACCATCTTTAAATATAAGACTACCAATATACAACTCTTCGACCAAGAGACCAATGTCGCCTTCTATCCTTGCTGCTTATGGACCATTCATTTTCTAAATGCACTATAGGCACAGCCAGCCATTCTTCCCCATCTCCTACTTTCCACTCTCCCCATCATCAGATTAGCCCACTGTCAGTCATCACTAATTAAGGCACATTGGGGTATATTGGACCCCCCCTTATCAATTCATTTTGAAGTTACTTTACCTGGTGATTGACTGTGAGCTAAACCAAAATGTCTGGACAGTGTTCAGTGTTGTCCTGTAATGTTATATGTTTGTCCTGTTTGTTGAATGGTCATGGCGAGTACCCATTGCCACATTGTAGCACATTGACTTTTTAATACTGCACTTTTTTCTAAATGTTATCTTTGATACAATTAATTATATTCATAAGCAATTAATTTCATACAATTTTTGATAAATTAGGTTCGACCTATTTTTGTTGGTGAAAGTAACCCTTCACCCGGTATCTCTTTACCGGGTACTTCTTTCCCTTTTTCTCTTATGCTGTGTGTCTGCACAGTTTCTGTATCTCTGAATGGGCAGCCAAAGGATGAAAACTGACCACCTAACACAGATCAGCTTCTGTACTTTGTGTGGTCAGTTTAGAACAAGGAAGAATGGTGACCGGCAGGATCACCCAGGTACTTTCAGATGGAAGAAGAACATGAAAATGATAAACACTCTGATTTTAAAAATACACATACAGTATGTGAATATTTGGGGTAACACGCACTTTAGCAGTAATGGCAGCATTGGAGAACACTTACGTAGGATCGGACTCCACAACCTCCGACTTGTAGAGGGACCAGGATTGTGAATGTGTTTCTGACGGGGTCATCCTTGAAGTCATAGCAGAAATTATTCTCCACATTACTCTTGTCGAAGTGAATGCTCAGATCATCAAACTGAGATTTATGAAAGGTGGCTCTCATGTCGAACGATTCGCACGTCAGATCAGGAACCACCTGTGACAAAGCTTTCAATGGAACAAGAATGTATTTTATTATCTTTATGGGGCCCCGTTATATATTCCACAAATGACAGCCAACCTGAAGGATTTGCAAGATAATGGATTTAAATAGAGAAGGGGCTTTTTGGTATGTAGGAGGAACTGAAAACATTGAAAATGGCTTTTGGAATGATTACAGATTATTGCATAGTACATCTAAAGCCGCGTGCGAACTATTGGGTTGACCATTCCTAGGCCACCCTCCCACCTAGACAGGTAAGTTACATTGTGTTTGATCAGGTTCAGCTTATTTCCCCATAATGCCGCGTACACACGAGCAGAATGTCCAAAAGAAAAAGTCAGACGGAAGCTTTTCATCGTCTATTCCGATCATGTGTAGGCCTCATCTGACTTTTTTTTTTTAAAAATTCTGACGGACCTAGAAATGGAACATGTTCTAAATATTAATTAAATATAAATATTTCCGATGGAACCAATTCCTATCGGGAAAACCGATCGTCTGTATGCTGTTCCGACGGACCCAAAATGATGCATGCTCTGAAGCAAGTACGAGATGGAAGCTATTGGCTACTCGCTATTGAACTTCCTTTTTCTAGTCCCGTTGTACATACTGTACGTCGACGCGTTCTGGACGGTCGGACTTTGATCGGACTTTGGTTTGACCATGTGTAGGCAAGACGGCTTGAATAGAATTCCGTCGGCAAAACCGGTCCTGTGTACGCGGCATTAAAGTTTACAGCTGGTTGGATCTCTAGTAAGAACTAGGAGGTGGATCAACTTAAGAACCAAACAGGGATATATGAGATGTATCACTCCATCCCATGAGAGAGAGAAGGACAACACTATTGATATATACAGAGCCTTGAAAAAGTGTTCAAACCCCTTTAAGTCTTCCACATTTTGTCATGTTACAACCAAACACATAAATATATTTTATTGGGATTTTATGTGATGGACCAACACAAAGTGGAAGGAAAATGATAAATGATACAAATAAATATGTGAAAAATGTGGGGGGCATTTGTATAGTGCCCCCCCTGAGTCAATACTTAGAACCCCCTTTCACTGCAAATACAGCTGCAAGTTTTTTGGGGGATGTCTCTACCAGCTTTGCACATCTAGAGAGTGACATTTTTGCCCATTTTCAAGTCTTGGCACAGATTCTCAATATGATTTAGGTCTGGACTGTGACTGGGCCATTCTAACACATGAATATGCTTTGATCTAAACCATTCCATTGTAGCTCTGGCTGGATGTTTAGGGCTGTTGTCCTGCTGGAAGGTGAACCTCCACCCCAGTCTCAAGTCTTTGCAGAAAAGCATCCCTCACATAATGATGCTGCCACCACCATGTTTCATGGTGAGGATGGTGTGTTCAGGGTGATGTGCAGTGTTAGTTCCCCCACACATAGCGTTTTGCTTTTAGGCCAAAAAGTTCAATTTCTCTTTCGTCCATTGACAGACACAGCCTTCTTTATTCAGAATTAAGGTTATATCACCCCTACAGGAGTAGGACACTAGGCAGACAAAAGGCTTGGCTATGCCCATGGGCAGTCTTAGGTGATATACACCCCCCTCTCTGCTACAGGCTTCAGTTTTTTTTTCCTGCCAAGTCAGGACTAAGGACCCAGTTCCCTGTTGGGATCTCTTGTCCTGGCAACTTTTTTTAATTTATATATTTATTTTTTCCCTTGTGAAGAGATTTTTTGCTGGTCAGGTGGGCTCTTTTCACTGAGGTCCAGGTTGTCTGGTTGGCCTGTTTTATTTGTTTTTGTTGGCTGCCCCACCCCTCATGTGTGGCACTGCTTTGGGACATCCCTATGGTTCTGAATAAAGAAGGCTGTGTCTGTCAATGAATGAAAGAGAAAATAGGATCTTTGACTTAATGTAAAATCCGTTTCTCTGAGTTCATTGACAGGCACAGCACCCGCTCCTCTATGGAGTGTTTAATACTTCTGATACTGCTTGTTACATAACTGAAGGCCTGTAGCAGAGAAGGGGGGTGTATATCACCTAGGACTGCCCATGGGCATAGCCAAGTCTTTTGTCTGCCTAGTGTCCTACTCCTGTAGGGGGTGATATAACACTATGGTTCTGAATAAAGAAGGCTGTGTCTGTCAATGAACTCAGAGAAACGGATTTTACGGTAAGTAAAAAATCATATTTTTGGTGTCATCTGACCAGAGCGTCTTCTTCCACATGTTTGCTGTTTCCCCCATCTGGCTTCTCACAAACTGCAAACAGGACTTCTTATGGCCTCTTAGCTGCTTCTCTGATGAGTGCTCTCCTTGCCCGGCCGGTCAGTTTAGGTGGACGGCCATGTCTTGGTAGGTTTGCAGTTGTGCCATACTCTTTCCATTTTCCGATGATGGATTGAACAGAGCTCTGTGAGATGTTCAAAGCTTGGGAGATTTTTTATAACCTAACCCTGCTTTATACTTCTCCACAACTTTATCCCTGACCTGTCTGGTGTGTTCCTTGGCCTTCATGATGCTGTTTTTTCACTAAGGTTCTCTAACAAACCTCTGAGGGCTGTACAGCTGTATTTATACTGATATTAAATTACACACAGGTGGACTCTATTTACTAATTAGGTGATTTCTGAAGGAAGTTGGTTCCACTAGATTTTAGTTAGGGATATCAGAGTAAAGGGGGCTGAATACCAATGCACCGCCTCAGACAACGTCCTGTGATGAAACGCGTAAGGAGGAGCTACGCACACACGTCACTTCCAGTTTAGCGAGACTCTGGTCGGTGGAACGCATGCAGACCGAGAGTGCTCATTTTTTAAACAAGTGCATTCGGGCTGTTATCTACCACTAGGGATGAGCCGAACACCCCCCTGTTCGGTTCGCACCAGAACATGCAAACAGGAAAAAAGTTTGTTCGAACACGCGAACACCGTTAAAGTCTATGGGACACGAACATGAATAATCAAAAGTGCTAATTTTAAAGGCTTATATGCAAGTTATTGTCATAAAAAGGGTTTGGGGACCCGGGTCCTGCCCCAGGGGACATGGATCAATGCAAAAAAAGTTTTAAAAACGGCTGTTTTTTCAGGAGCAGTGATTTTAATAATGCTTAAAGTCAAACAATAAAAGTGTAATACCCCTTTAAATTTCGTAGCTGGGGGGTGTCTATAGTATGCCTGTAAAGGGGCGCATGTTTCCCGTGCTTAGAACAGTCTGACAGCAAAATGACATTTCAAAGGAAAAAAAGTCATTTAAAATACTCGCGGCTTATAATGCATTTCTGGTCCAACAATACACAAGGAAGTTCATTGATAAAAACGGCATGGGAATTCCCCACAGGGGAACCCTGAACCAAAATTTTTTTTTTAAATGGCGTGGGGGTCCCCCTAAATTCCATACCAGGCCCTTCAGGTCTGGTATGGATATTTAGGGGAACCCTGCGCCAAAATTAAAAAAAAATGGCGTGGAGTCCCCCCAAAAATCCATACCAGACCCTTATCTGAGCAAGCAACCTGGCAGGCCGCAGGAAAAGAGGGGGGATGAGAGAGCGCCCCCCCTCCTGAGCCGTACCAGGCCACATGCCCTCAACATTGGGAGGGTGCTTTGGGGTAGTCCCCAAAACACCTTGTCCCCATGTTGATGAGGACAAGGGCCTTATCCCCACAACCCTGGCTGGTGGTTGTGGGGGTCTGCGGGCGGGGGGCTTATCGGAATCTGGAAGCCCCCTTTAACAAGGGGACCCCCAGATCCCGGCCCTCCCCCCTGTGTGAAATGGTAAGGGCCTACCATTTCACTAAAAAAGTGTCAAAAATGTTAAAAATGACAAGAGACAGTTTTTGACAATTCCTTTATTTAAATGCTTCTTCTATCTTCCATCATCTTCTTCTTCTGGTTCTTCTGGCTCTTCTGGTTCTTCCTCCGGTGTTCTCGTCCAGCATCTCCTCTGCGGCGTCTTCTTCCCTTCTTCTCCTCAGGGCCGCTCCGCACCCATGGCATGGGGGGAGGCTCCCACTCTTCTCTTCATCTTCTTCTCTTCTTCATCTTCTTCTCTTCTTCATCTTCTTCTCCAGGCCTGCTCCGCATCCATGCTTGCATGGAGGGAGGCTCCCGATGTGTGATGCTTCTCCTCTTCTGACGGTTCTTAAATAACGGGGGGGCGGGCTCTGACGCACAGGAACATGACAGGACTTCCCTGTGGCGTTCCCCGTGCCACCACAAGAAAGTCCCGTCATGTCCCCGTGTGTCAGAGGGGGCGGGGTCACCGGGTGTCCCCACCCCCCATTATTTAAGAACCGTCAGAAGAGGAGAAGCATCACACATCGGGAACCTCCCTCCATGCCAGCATGGGTGCAGAGCGGCCCGGAGAAGAAGATGAAGAAGAGAAGAAGATGAAGAAGAGAAGAAGATGAAGAAGAGAAGAAGATGAAGAAGAGAAGAAGATGAAGAGAAGAGCAGGAGCCTCCCTCAATTCCATGGATGCGGAGCGGCCCGAGGAGAAGAAGGGAAAAAGATGCCACGGAGGAGATGCTGGACGAGAACACCAGAAGAAGAACCAGAAGAGCCAGAAGAACCAGAAGGAGAAGAAGATGAAGGAAGATAGAAGAAAGAAGATAGAAGAAAGAAAATAGAAGAAAGAAGAAGCATTTAAATAAAGGAATTGTCAAAAACTGTCTCTTGTCATTTTTAACATCTTTGACAGCTTTTTAGTGAAATGGTAGGGGTACTTTTGTACCCCCTTACTATTTCACACAGGGGGGAGGGCCAGGATCTGGGGGTCCCCTTGCGAACAGCCGATGTTCGAGTCGAACTTGAGTTCGACTCGAACTCGAAGCTCATCCCTATCTACCACCCCTCCACCTACAGAAATCTGTTTTGTTTTTAGAAACTTATTGGCTTTTAACTAAAAAAATTTTATCCGGAATTATACTATTGGAGCCCATCTCTTTTCTATATGAGGACACACTATTGGGGTCACTAAGAAGGAAACCACTACCCCCTGACCTAGTGACAGCAGGATATCAGAAATTGTCCCCTGAGGGCCTGGAGGCCCTGGCTTTCCTAGGACGAGCTAAAGGAGGGAATGATCCTTCCGGCAGCCTGTCGCACACTCACCACATGCATTTTGCCCCTACAGGGGTCTCAGGATCTGGTGAGTAGGGATCTAAAGGGGGAGCACAACAGTTACTTTATCACTCTGGCACAAGGATTGGAATCAGGTGCAAGCACAAGTCCCTTGAAAAATTATGTTATGACTTTTATACTGGACTGCTTATTATTATTTTTTATTGCTACTATATTTTTTTGTTTTTTGCACAGTGCTTGGTAAAGCACCTAAAACACTTTTACCACTCTAATGCCCCGTACAGATGATCGCACATTCCGACAACAAAATCCTTGGATTTTTTCCGACGGATGTTGGCTCAAACTTGTCTTGCATACTCACAGTCACACAAATCTTGTCGTAAATTCCGAATATCAAGAACGCTGTAACGTACAACACGTACGATGAGCCGAGAAAAATGAAGTTCAATAGCCGGTGTGGCTCTTCTGCTTGATTCCAAGCATGCGTGGACTTTTGTGTGTCAGGATTGTCTACATACGCTCGGAATTTCTGACAACTTGATTTTGTTGTCGGAAAATTTGAGATCCAGATCTCAAATTTTGTTTGTTGGAAATTCCGACGGAAAATGTCCGATGGAGCCTACACACGGTCAGAATTTCTGACAACAAGCCTCCATCGAACATTTCCCATCGGAAAATCTGACCCTGTGTACGGGGCATAAGTGTGATCCTAAACCCTTGTATAAGGTGGACTTTATTTTATTTAGGAATATAAATGTTTATAGCGGATGTTGGTAAATTTGGTAGTAATGCATGTACTAAACTGATGAAAGCACAACGGTATTTTTAGGGTTTAATAAATTCCAACTATTGCAATAGGTGGAGATTCACAGCACACGACACTGTTTAAACAGATTGTGACATTCCACTTTAATGCACACTTACCTATGAAGGGCAATTCACTTTAGCACTTTTTAGTTTGTAGGCAGCGCCATTTATCCCTAACCTACACATTTTTCACATTATTGGTGCTTCATACTGGGGCATCCCAGGGGAGGCCACAGCCTAGCCTATACCTAAGTGCGGATTCTTTAACATATGAATACAAATGCGCGCCACGCTTTTCACATATTTATTTGGACATTGATGGGACAACATGTACGACGGGACAACATGTACGACGGGACAACATGTACGACGGGACAACATGTACGACGTCTCGTACTTGCTTCAGAGCATACGTCATTTTTGGTACGTCGGAAAAATATAGAACATGTTCTCTATCTAAGTCCATCTGAATTTTCAATGGAAAAAGTCTGATGGGGCCTACACACGGTCGGAATATACGATGAAAAGCTCCCATTGGACTTTTTCTGATGGACATTCCGCTTGTGTGTATGCGGCATTACTAGTACTGCTGAAGGGCAATGGACCTGGAAAATAGAATAAATGATATGAAATGAATACATATTATCAGACACATTGACATCCTTCATTGTTACTTGTATGTCCGGTGTGGATGACTAAAATTTGGGGCTGGGAATTTGGAATCAAAGCAAATGTCGTCTTCGCTGTAGGCCCTCATTGTCCCCCATCTTTAACCCATCCCTAATAATTATCATTCACCTGGCTTATTATAGCAGCCTTGGGTTGGGGGTTAGGGGTCTCATGAGGTCTCTGCAAAGTATGTGAGTTTTCATACAGGTATAGAACACACTTTCCTCCAGAATATTCCCTCTAGGAGACAAAAGACATCAACCAATTGGCAGGGGAAGGGTGGAGTTGGCCTATGTGCTCAGCTCCAGGGTCTTGTAGACATTGGCTTCTTAGAGCAACCTGGAGTTGGTGGGCTTCCTGCAAGGTATGTGAGGTTGGTGAGGTTCCTGCAAGGTATGTGAGTCTTCATACAGGTATAGAACACACTTTCCTCTAGAATATTCCCTTTAGGAGACAAAAGTTTACAGAATCTTGGATGGTATCTCAGAAGGGCAGCTACATCAACCAATTGGCAGAATATTCCCTTTAGGAAACTTCTCTAGATGTGTATTGAAGGACAAAAATAGGACAAAAGTGTACGGAATCTTGGATGGTTTACCCATCACCGCCATATATAATGAAAAACAAGGGCAACCGATCAATGATATGAGCATCACATTATATTGTACAAGTATAAAATAATCCACAGGACTTCCACCATTGTGATCTGATAAAAGAATAAAACACTTACTAGGAGTGGTGGGAGGAAGAGGTTCTGGAAAATAGAATTAATGATATGAAATGAATACACATTATCAGACACGTTGACATAATTCATTGTTACTTGTATGTCTGGTTTGGATGTGTGAAATTTGGGGGTTGGGCATTTGGGGTCAACTCAAATGGGATATTCACTGTAGGCCCTCATGGTCCCCCAACTTTACCCATCCCTATCAATTATCACTCTCCTGTCCATTCCCTGGCTTTAACGACTTTAACAGCTAACCTACCACTAAAGTTTAACTCTTAACACGGAAACTTCATCCCTGACCTAATCTTGAAAATGAACCCTTAAGTTACAACTTACCCCGATACTTAACTCCAACACTTAAAGGGGTTGTAAACTCTTTAAAAAAAATGTCAGCAGAGGAAATTTACTTCCTCTTTAACATTTAATCTAACTTTAAGAAGAAAGTTTCCAAAAGTAGACCTGTTCATTTTGTTGCAAATTAAAATCCAGACCAATTGTCATTATTCGTAAATTCGCATTTATCCAAATTTCTGAATTAGAATAGTACCGAATTTAAACAAACCCGAAATAACGAAAAAATTAATTTGGACGAAATTCAAAATTTTTTCCAAATTACCATTCAAATTAGAATGTGAAAACTTTTCGAATTTGAATAGTTTTCTGATTTCCAAAAAGAATAAAATAGAATAGAAAATAAAGGAATAGAAGTGAAAAAAATGTTTTTTTCTATTCAATTCCTTTATTTTCTATTCTATTTTATTCTTTTTGGAATTTGGAAAACTATTCGAGTTCGAAATCTTTCCGAATTCAAAAACTATTCAAAATTGATTTCAAAACTTTTTGAATCAATTTGAAAACTTTTTGAATCAATTCTAAAAAAAAATAAATAAACAAAACAAATTCCAAAAACAAATGAAACGATTGAAACAAATTTAACTAAACTAATTTATGTAAATAACGAATCGAAACAAAACAAAACTATTTTTTTTTCGTTCCGCACATGTCTATCTAAAAGTTAACCTAACCCAAACACTTAATCTTTTCTCCCTCCCCCTAACTTAAAGTGTGTGTAAAAACAAATATTAACATTGTATAAAAATCACCCTTTTTGTCTTGTGAATGTAGTTATGTAAAGTTTTTTATATTAGTTTGAGAAAATGTTTAATATGTATCTTTTGGTTTTCGCCAGTTAGTTCTCCATCTGAGGCCTTCCAATGATAAAATAACCACCAGAGTGTGGTCACCCTCCTGTGTGAAGTACCAGAAGGTCTGCTTTCATCCAATCAATGCCCCCTGCTGGTTGGTCGATTGGCTGACAAATTTAGCTGAGATCCGGACTTCTTGTAACTGCCACTTTTGATGGAAAACTTGGTCTGTTACAGGAAGTGGGAAAAAATGGATCTACTGGCAGGATCAACAGTTAATAAAACTAAGTTATGGGGTGTACTCAGAAAAATGATAACCAACTCATATATGTATTTACCTTTGTCCATCGATCTTTTGTAATAAAACCTAACCCTTGTATTTCATCTTCTAATCCCCAACCCAAAGCCTAGTAATAACGTAAGCCTTAATCTTTTTTAATTCCATCAAAGACTCAACTTTCACCTGAACTATTGAGCTGATACATTCAATTATGTTCAGATAGCCCATGCTGTCTTCTTCCCATATTTCCAATTCAGTTACATTTCAGTAGATTCAATCTTTGTACATCTCTCATTATCAGAGTACCCATTTCCTCCCCCTTTTCTGCTCACTGGTTGACCCAGGACTATTTTTCATTGTAGAGAATCGGTGATGACATATGAAATATAAAGTACAAATAATTATTGCGCTACCGAAAAAAAGAAACAAGTGAGCAGCTACAAACGAATGTGACAAAAATTCATAAATGGAAATAGGTGAAAACGTAGCGCTGATAAATGTAAACAGTGTTAATAAAAAACTGTGCAAACTCAAACATATTAGTCCAACTGTGTGAGAGTAAAAGAACAACTGATGAGTCCCAAATGGATAAGTCCAAAAAAAAAGTGGCAAATTTACCACAAACACAT
This sequence comes from Aquarana catesbeiana, assembly GCF_042186555.1. NCBI lineage: Eukaryota > Metazoa > Chordata > Amphibia > Anura > Ranidae > Aquarana > Aquarana catesbeiana. The sequence continues at coordinate 6,075,860 of NC_133329.1, read as the reverse complement.
GGTTGTTCACACAAGGAAGAAGTGATAAACTGAGTTGTGTAACATCCGGAAAACAGTGACATCCAAATTGGAATAAGAATGGTTACTCTTACCGGAAGCAATGGACCTGGATGTCAGCAACACCAGGTCAGTCAGGCATGGATATCCAGATCTACGGAGCAACAGAAACGGTCCAAGGGGACGAGAAAGGTGCAAAGATCTCTCGGTAGGGTCTCGATGATGGACCCAAGCTTGGTTTTTACCGCTTCCCATATTGCTTTTTTACCTGTGATCAGAATTTTATCCTGTATGTTGGTTTTTATGTATAAAAACCTACCTTTTTGATCTGCACCATTGGAAGTTCCCTTCTTTTTTACATATACTTCTTGATGTGAGTCTGTCTGACACTTCCATCTAGTTACTCATGGCTCATCGGCTGTCTCCATCATCGAGACCCTACCGAGAGATCTTTGGACCTTTCTGGACCCCTTAGACCATTTCTGTTGATCCGTAGATCTGGATATCCATGCCTGATTGACCTGGTGTCGCTGACATCCAGGTCCATTGGTTCCGGTAAGAGTAACCATTCTTATTCCAATTTGGATGTCACTGTTTTCTGGATGTTACACAACTCAGTTTATCACTTCTTCCTTGTGTGAACAACCATGTGTTTGTGGTGAATTTGCCACTTTTTTTTTATTTATCCACTTGGGACTCATCAGTTTTTTTTTTACTCTCACACAGTTGGGACTAATATGTTTGAGTTTGCACAGTTTTTTATTAACGCTGTTTACATTTATCACACTACATTTTCACCCAATGACATATGAAAGTCCTCTGCCATCCTGAAATAATCTCTGTTCTAGAAGGAGCTTTCATACTATGGTATCATTACTGGTGTATGCCCAAAAAGAAGTTAAAATGAATCAAACATAAAAGTAATGTAAAAGTATCAAGTCACGAGTTTACCTGATTGAGCAATTGGTCTAATTGTCAGAACAGCAAAGGGATCAAAACTGTCCTGGAGTCCAATTCCATCACTTTGGCCCCTTGCTCTGGTGCAGTCCTAAGAAACAAACAAGGCATTCAGAAAAGAGGGGCCAGAGACACGGGTTCATCATCAGTATGTTCTCTATGAAGTCATCATTATTCACAGAGCTAAGTTAGTGATCTGACTGAATGGAGCTCAGGTTCACACCTTATCACTTTCATAAATGCAGAAAACAAGTTGGAAAATGTTGTGCACTGTATAGCCATATACAGTGCTTTGAAAAAGTATTCATACCCCTTGACATTTTCCACAATTTGGAAAATTCCTTGAAAAATGTCATCCTTGAAAATTTCCACATTTTGTCATGTTACAGCCAAAAAACGTAAATGTATTTTATTGAGATTTTACGTGATAGACCAACACAAAGTGGCACATAATTGTGAAGTGCAAGGAAAATGATAAATGATACAAATAAATATTTGAAAAGTTTGGGGGGGCATTTGTATTCAGCCCCCTTTACTCTGATACCCCTAACTAAAGTCTAGTGGAACCAATTACCTTCAGAAGTCACCTAATTAGTAAATAGAGTCCCCCTGTGTGTCATTTAATCTCATTATAAATACAGCTGTTCTGTGAAGCCCTCAGAGGTTTGTTAGAGAACTTTAGTGAACAAACAGCATCATGAAGGCCAAGGAACACACCAGACAGGTCAGGGATAAAGTTGTGGAGAAGTATAAAGCTGGGTTAGGTTATAAAAAAATCTCCCAAGCTCTGAACATCTCACGGAGCTCTGTTCAATCCATCATCAGAAAATGGAAAGAGTATGGCACAACTGCAAACCTACCAAGACATGACCGTCCACCTAAACTGACCGGCCGGGCAAGGAGAGCATTCATCAGAGAAGAGCCAAGAGGTCCATGGTAACTCTGGAGGAGCTGCAGAGATCCACAGCTCAGGTGGGAGAATCTGTCCACAGGACAACTATTAGTTGTGTTCTCCACAAATCTGCCCTTTATGGAAGAGTGACAAGAAGAAAGACATTGGTGAAAGAAAGTCATAAGAAGTCCTGTTTGTAGTTTGTGAGAAGCCATGTGGAGGACACAGCAAACATGTGGAAGAAGGTGCTCTGGTCACATGAGACCAAAATTCAACTTTTTGGCCTAAAAGCAAAACGCTATGTGTGGGGAAAACTAACACTGCACATCACCCTGAACACACCATCCCCACCGTGAAACATGGTGGTGGCAGCATCATGTGGTGGGAATGCTTTTCTTTAGCCGGGACAGGGAAGCTGGTCAGAGTTGATGGGAAGATGGATGGAGCCAAATACAGGACAATCATAGAAGAAAACCTGTTAGAGTCTGCAAAAGACTTGAGACTGGGGCGGAGGTTCACCTTCCAGCAGGACAACGACCCGAAACATCCAGCCAGAGCTACAATGGAATGGTTTCGATCGAAGCATATTCATGTGTTAGAATGGCCCAGTCACAATCCAGACCTAAATCACATTGAGAATCTGTGGCAATTCTTGAAAATTTCTGTTCACAGACACTCTCCATTCAATCTGACAGAGCTTGAGATATTTTGTGAAGAATAATGGGCAAAAATGTCCCTCTCCAGATGTGCAAAGCTGGTAGAGACATCCCCAAAAAGACTTGTAGAGAAAGGGGGTTCTACAAAGTATTGACTCCGGGGGGCGCCATACAAATGTACCCCCCCCACACTTTTCACATATTTATTTGTAAAAAATGTTGAAAACTATTTATAATTTTCCTTCTACTTCACAATTATGTGACACTTTGTGTTGGTCTATCACATAAAATCCCAATAAAACACATTTACGTTTTTGGTTGTAACATGACAAAGTGTGGAAAATTTCAAGGGGCATGAATACTTTTCAAGGCACTGTATACAGTATGAGTAAGTGGTTGTTATCCAGGTCTTCGCATCCAACATCAATACCTGACATCACAAATGGGCACAAATTCCCTCAGACATCCCGCAGAATCTTGTGGAAAGTCTTCCCAGAAGAGTGGAGGATGTTATAGTCATATAGGGGGCAACTTTATTTTAATGATCATGGGGGGAAGACAACAATATATTAATATCCATGGTTTTGGATGTCCAACCATGCGCATAAACTGTACTTGTGATGGTCACATAGAATTCCGCAAAGCCACGAGTATATAGAGAATGGAACGTATCATTGAGCACAATGATCATTCATTCACATTATCAGTTGTAGATGCTACTAACAGTGTGTATAAAAGGTAGAAAACAGAAATTTTAGGATTATGATAATATTATAAAAAATACATGTGTCCACTAAGGGGTTAAATAAATAACAACCTCCGAATGTCAGATCGTGAAACATTTACAAACCAGCTTCAAACATAAGTTGAAAAATGTAGCACTTCCGGATAGTAAATGCCAGGAATGTCTGTCCTGGGAACTGTGGAAATAGGCCCATGATGCCTGTAATTAAATATTTTTATTGTCTTGATGTACCTAAAATAATTACATGGTATCACATACTTGGTTGGAGGCCAAAGTGATGAGAGGGCTTCCCTTGTGGCTAATCTCTGAGCACCCCTGGAGGTGAGAACAGGGAATGCAGGGCTCAAAGAAACATGGGTTGCCTGCTGGAGACTGTCTGGCTGGAGGATCACTATACAGCTCTGTAGACAGTTTTAGTACTGGAATCCCAAGTGGAGATGCAGGTCCAGAACAGCAACAAGGGGTAAGTAGCACCTGTGGCAGGTAGAAGGTCAGGTGGCCAGAGCAGAACTGAAGTGGTGTAGTCGGGACAGGACCGAGGTCATACATGGAGGATCAAATAGACGAGGTGGCAAGAGCAAAGTTGCCTGAACCATGTGTTTCTCAGCAGATCCACAAAGAAATATTCAGATTCACTATGGAGAACCATTATGGAGACAGAGCCCCATTTATTGTTTGCCACCATCGCCATCTGCGTATGCTGCCTGCCGGGGTTCTGTGTGAGACAAACGCCGCCTCTTCTCCACTAAGGACTGATTTTTTTCCAACAAGTGTATATACTAGCCTGGACGTCTCTGTTGAGAGGACTCGCTTTGTTTTTGGGGACCCTTGTGAGGGATCTCTTGAGCCTTAGGGATTCACGTTTTGTGCTTGGGTAACCATCTTCCCTGCCTGGATATATGTCTTCACACCTACTTGGTATCATCTTTAATCATCCAATTTTAATTTTCTATTCCATGAAACAGTATTGAGCATCTCCAATTATTGTCTCCTCCATGACCCCGAAGAAGGGATTATCCTGAATCTCCCGAAATGCGTCGGTCTATAGGAGATGTGCTTTTCTGTTTATATACTACATATGGATACTGTATATTATTCTATGCATCACCGTTATCTTTGTTTATGACAGTGCTTTTTATTCAATTCATTTTTCTATTTTTTAAATTTTTGAATAATATTTGTGTCTTCTAAAAAAGTTTGCCCTTAAAGTCCCTTTTGTAGGGAAACAAAAATGTTCATGCTGTAATTTTTAAATGTTAAAATCAGTGATTCTTTAAAATCAGTTTTTACTTTTTTTTTATATTGCTGAGGAAGCCTCAAGTTAATTGTTTGTGAAATCTCCATTATTGAACCGGTGACCCAGTTCAATATGGGAGGCCACACAAACAACAAACTTGTGAACACCATTTTCCTTTTAAAGGGCTAGTAAAGTCATGAAGATAATAGAAGCCATCACTCGGGGTGGGGGGGCATCAATTTGAGTGTATGCCTCATTGTTAGAAGTGTCCTTGTTATGGACTTTGGGACTAGACCAACCTTCTTATCTGCTCTAACCCGCTTTTTATGGCTGGAAAACGACTTACGGGTCTACAGGGTCCAGTAGAGATGCCACACAGGCTGACAGCACAGTGTAGATTCATTTTGTAGTAATTTCCAACAAACTTGAACAGCTGCACAGAAAACCGTCCTTGTCTGGAGACACCGTTCTCTACAACAGTTAAGGCTCCATCTTGCTTGGTAGGGCAGCTAAAACGTGAAAAAGGTACATTGTACAGATAATCATTTTATACACATTGTACTTAAAGACTTTATTCATAGAATTAACAATGTACATAATGGTTTTATATATTTATTGGGAAAGGCCAATCAGATCTGGTACTTTAGCTTTGGCTGGACACAGGTTGGTTGAACCATTCAGCAACTTCTCCTATTTCTGGACACTGGTAGAGAGATCTCTGCACCCAGGTTTCCAAAATTGTCCTCCTTTTTCATCTGTTATGGGGATCCCAGTCTGCTGCCCATGTTTTACAGGAGTGATGCAAGGTTGGTTCACAGATCCCTCATCTATCACTCCCGGTCATGGAGAATAAAACACCGGGTACAGGTAGACACTTCATATTACATCTAAATTTACCTAAAAAATTGGAACAAACAACAGTCAACTTTACCGACACAATAGGAGGTGACATACTGTATAAAAAAAGTCATAACATTTATTACAACTCATATTGACCAGTTGCGGACCGCCCACCGCACTTATACTGTACGTCAGTGGCGGCCAGTGGTAATTTTTTTTTGGGGGGGGGGCGGCAAACAGGTCTGGAGCACTTACCCCATTTATGGTGAGCAGTGCTTATCCCAGTCTTTACCAGTGGCTTCCCCTGCTCGGCAGTGGTGGCTTCCCCTTCCCCCCGCTCTCCACGGGCATCGCGGAGGCTTCCGTTTCCTCCCTCCTCCTCGGCGGCCAATTGGGAATCTTCTCTTTTTGGCCAATCGGAAAATGGGTTTCAGACCTGCTTCTGATTGGCCGGATTGAAGATCAGTGTTTCAATAGCGAATATCCATTCGCTGTTGTAACACCTGGGTGGGCTCTGAGACGCAATGCTCTGCGCCACAAGCCCAACCTATTTTGAAACCTATTAGAGCCTCTGGCTCTTATCAGGTGCTTTAAAAAACACCCCAGCATCCTGAAAGGGGCCAGAAGCTTAATAGGGGGTCGTGGCTGTGGACTTAATAGAGCATGGGGGTGGTGGCCGTGGTGCCCCTAATGAACAGGCCACCACTGCTGTATGTGATCTGATATTCCTGGGTAGGGAGTCCATGCTACCATGGCTGTGATGTGATTTGGTACAGCATACATCGATCATCAAATCAAGGCCGATGACTGCAAGCAACACTTTCACATACACACTATAACCTCCATTACTAGTATAGTGTTTGAACGGATTTCTATCTTTGATCAGAACAGAACTATACTGGCGTCCCCAATAGTATAGTGTCCCCAGTAATGCAGTGTTAGGGGGATCAGCCACGATACCTGCCAGCACCTGTGTTTAGCCCCTCCACCCCCCCAACAAGTGTGGTGTCAGTAGATCACTGTCACCTCTGATACATTGCAAATGAAACCGCAGGGTTAGCAGAAGCTGGCCTGATCTCTGCTAGCACTAGCAAGCAAATTGTGCACTGGGTACCTGTAAATTTAGTGGCGAAAATGTCCAAAGAAAGGTACTCTAGTGAAGAGGTCTACAAGATTCTGAGTATGACAGATGAGAGCGATGGAGTCCTCTTTGACAGAATCAGGCTCAGAATAGGAACCTGTAGAGAGCAACAGCATTCCTAACAGATCAGCTCAGACGATGGAGAGGAGGTCCCTGTAAGGTCAGGCATTCCAGACCCCGTGCCCAGGTTGCTGAGGTGCTAGAAATGCGCAATGATTCTCAAATGCAGCATAGTGCCAGTATTAGCGCTGCACTACCTTTTGGTGAACTGGCAAGCACCAGTGGCCTAGTACATCCTGGCATTTTACATCCAGCCCTGCAGTATCTCATGGTGATGCGGCGAGTCTCAGAAGTGAAGTCCAAGCTAATAGGGTGGCTAGTAAAAGCAGTGGCCAGCGAGAATTCAAGCACAGGCCCGTAAAAGTAGTGTCCTTCTAGATGTGCCTGCAAATCCTGATTGGCAGCCCTCAGATTCAGCAGCGCCCATTATCTCCCCATTCTCAGCATAACCCAGAATTCAGGTGGAGACAGCAAATTTTACAAATCCCCTTGATTTTTTTTTAGCTGTTTTTTTTTTACAGATGAACTGTATCAATTGATTGTAGACCAAACCAATCTTTATTCCAACCAGTACATTGCCACCAACCCAAATTCATGCCTTGCCAGACCATTCAAGTGCAAACGCATCACGGTTTCCAAGTTTAAAACTTTTTTGGGCCTAACCCTTAACATGGTCATTACAAAAAAAGAATGAATTGTGGTCATATTGGTCCACAGACCCAATTTATCATATGCTCGTGTTCTCTGCTGCACTGGCCAGAGGTAGATATAAGAATATAATACGATTTATGCATTTCAAAGACTCTGTCATCCTCGGGGTGACCCTGAATATGATCAGCTCCACAAAATTCGGCCCCTCATAAATTACCTGTAGGGATGAGCTTCGAGTTTCAGTCAAACTCATGTTCGACTCGAAATTGGCTGTTCGCCAGTTCGCCAAACAGCGAACAATTTGGAGTGTTTGCGTCAAATTTGAAAGCCGCGGCACACCCTTTAAAAGTCTATGGGAGAAATCAAAAGTGCTAATTTTAAAGGCTTATATGCAAGTTATTGTCATAAAAAGTGTTTGGGGACCTGGGTCCTGCCCCAGGGGACATGTATCAATGCAAAAAAAGTTTTAAAAACGGCAGTTTTTTCGGAAGCAGTGATTTTAATAATGCTTAAAGTCAAACAATAAAAGTGTAATATCCCTTTAAATTTTGTACCTGGGGGTTGTCTTTAGTATGCCTGTAAAGGGACGCATGTTTCCTGTGTTCAGAATAGTCTGACAGCAAAATGACATTTCAAAGGAAAAAAGTCCTTTAAAACTACTCGCGGCTATTAATGAATTGCCGGTCCGACAATACACATAAAAGTTCATTGATAAAAACTGCATGGGAATTCCCCACAAGGGAACCCTGAACCAAAATTTAAAAAAATGGCATGGGGGGGTCCTCTTAAATTCCATACCAGGCCCTTCAGGTCTGGTATGGCTATTAAGGGGAACCCCGGCCAAAATTTTAAAAAAAATGGTGTGGGGTCCCCCTCAATAATTTGGGGTAGCCCCTCAAAGCACCTTGTCCCCTTGCCCGGTGGTTGTGGGGGTCTGCGGGTGGGGGGCTTATCGGAATCTGGAAGCCCCCTTTAACAAGGGGACCCCCAGATCCCACCCCCCGTGTGAAATGGTAAGGGGGTACAAATGTACCCCTACCATTTCACAAAAAAAGGACTCAGGTCCCCAAACACTTTTTATGACAATAACTTGCATAGAAGCCTTTAAAATTAGCACTTTTGATTATTCATGTTCGTGTCCCATAGACTTTAACGGTGTTCGTGTGTTCGAACAAATTTTTTGCCTGTTCACATGTTCTGGTGCACACCGAACAGGGGGGTGTTCGGCTCATCCCTAATTACCTGTCCCAGAAACTTGTAGATGTGTAAGCACCCCAAATAAAACATCTGCATAGATGAGACCCTCATTAATTTTTCTGGCCGCCTTGCATTCAAGCAAGCCTGTCAGATCTGTGGTCAGCATGTATAAGCTCTGTGAGAGGGCAACAGGCTATACATGTACTTTTCAAATTTACAAAGGAAAAGACAGTCATGTGCAGCTCCCCAAATGTCCAGGCTAAATGCATACATACCAACTGTCTCAAATTTCCGTGACATTGCCGGGATTTAGACCCTTTTCCCGGTTTTCGTGAAATCCTTGTTCTCCATATTTTTCACCGCCGCTAGAGGTCCGCGGCCAGTGAAGACAATGTCTCCACTGGCCGCCATTTTCTTGAAGACTAGAACAAACAAGAGGCCGGGTGGTTGCCAATAGAAATTGAGCTGTGGCACCGCCCACCTCCAGCCCTGCTGCCGGTCTGTCTGTCACCCGATGTGGGAAGGGGCTAGGGGTGGGTGGTGCCGAAGCTCAATTTCTATTGGCAGCCACCCGGCTGGCTCCGCCTATTTTGTTCCACTGACTCTGCCTGTTCCATCTGGTTTTCTGTAATGGCAGCGGAGAGAGTCTCCGCTGATGGGGGATACCTGATGAGAGGGAGGCTCTGACTGGGGGATACCTGATGAGAGGGGAGCTTCACTGAGGGATACCTGATGAGAGGGATGTTCCACTGGGGGATACCTGATGAGAGGGGGGATACCTGATGAGAGGGGGCTCCACTGGGGGATACCTGATGAGGGGGGCTTCATTGGGGGATACCTGATGAGAGGGGGGCTTCCCTGGGGGATACCTGATGTAAGGGGGACACCTCTGGGATTGCCTGGTGTAAGGAGGGACTCCGCTGGGATTGCCTGATGTAAGGAGGGACTCCGCTGGCATTGCCTGGTGTAAGGAGGGACTCCGCTGGGATTGCCTGATGTAAGGAGGGACTCCACTGGGAATGCCTGGTGTAAGGAGGGACTCCGCTGGGAATGCCTAATGTAAGGAGGGACTCTGCTGGGGACACCTGATGTAAAGAGTACTCTGCTGGGATTGCCTGATGTAAAGAGGGACTCTACTGGGATTGCCTGGTGCAAGGATGGACTCCGCTGGGGATATCTGATGTAAGGGGGACTCCGCTGGGAATGCCTGATGTAAAGAGGGACTCTACTGGGGATACCTGGTGTAAGAGGGACTCCACTGGGATTGCCTGGTGTATGGAGGGACTCCACTGGGGACACCTCATAACAGGTGATGTGGTAAGTGACACACTCGGGGCTTTTGACTTCTGTGTCCACCCCCCAGGACCTGTTTTAGCTGTCCTTTGCCTAGACAGTGTGTGTCTGATAAGTGCAACAACCACCCAACCTGTCCTGATGAAGCAATAATGATCAAGAAATGCGTTGACTTTCAAGTATGGAGAATTTGTGGACATCTATCCTATGGACATACAGTATGATTAAGACACTTGGATTCAACTACACAATTTAAGTATGCCCTTGGTTGGGTAGTACTATGTATCAGACACCTATGGTTTGGGGTGTTTCTTTTTACTATACTTGGAGTGATTGTATGTGATTGGAGGTGACTTTAATCTGAGTTGTAATAAACGGTATGACTTTTTATGTATGACGCACCCCTGTTGATCCGGTAAAGTCTGCTGTTTTTTTGGTAACATGTCTGTTCCAATTTTTATGACATTTTGAGGATGTGGCACAGTGAGGGTCTTTTTTTATTGGTTTACCTATTTTGGATGATGTAGTATTTCAGGAGGCCAGTTGTATCATCTGTTGTGGTGGCGTAGCAGTCCTTCATCACCAGAACAAAATTCGATGCGTCTCCACCATAGATGGAAACTCCAATATACAACGAATCCTTTGTGGACAAGGTAACTTCTGGTCCTGAATACGGAGTTGCGTAGCCGCTGTCTTTATACAAAGTCATGTAGACCTTGAACTGTCCTGTTCCTGGAACTGTGATATTTGTAGAGCTGCCTTTCAAATAACGATAGATAAAAATTAAACATACCCTACTAACAATTTAAACAACAGCTAGAATGTAAACGGGTAAAGAATGGTGAGGATAGAAGAGCTTAATCATAGTTACAGACAATAAAGCAGTACACGGGTTCTCTGCACAACTGGAGGATAGATGACCGAGGCCTACATACAGATCATACCACAAAAAAATGACCATCACAGGACTATCCTGATAAAGCTGCTGAGCCAGCATGGCTGCCACTTGTCTTTTTCCCATAATCCCCTATTACTGGAAACAAGCAAGTGGCCCTCTGTAGTCAGTAGACAGGTGACAGGACCTCTTTGTATGAATTATGTAGCCAGGGGTCAGAGAGGTTTTCTTCTAGACATATGCACTGCCAAAAATTGTGTTCATTTTCATTTTCCTTTCATTCGTTTATTTATTTTTTTGTTTTTCTGGTCATTCGTTATGATCGCAATTCGTACATTTGTAAATTCGTACATTCGTAAATTTGTACATTCGTGAATTCGTAAATTCGTACATTCATGAATTCGTAAATTCATAAATCCGTACATTCGTACATTCGTAAATTCGTACATTCGTACATTCGTAAACTCATAAATCCGTACATTCGTACATTCGTAAATTTGTAAATTCGTACATTCGTAAATTCATAGGTTTGTAAATTAGAAAATTTGTATATTCGTAAATTCGTACATTTGTGAATGAGAAAATTCAGAAATTTGTAAATTCGAAATTTGAAAATCCAAAAACCCGAAAATTTTAAAATCTGAAATAGTAACTAACTATTAAATTATAGGTATTGTAATTTCCTTTCAAATTTGACTGTTAGTGATCGTAACAAGTACGAATTTATCTGAAGTTACGAATTATCCGAAATAACGAATGCTGCATCTAAACAAATGGAATGGAACAAATTAATAATAAATAATAATACTAATTAAAAGTTTTTATTATTATTATTATTGTTATTTATTATTATTAATTCATTACGTTCCATTCGTTTGAATGCAGCATTCATTATTCCGGATAGTTTGTAACTTCGGATAACTTCGTATTTGTTACGTTCACTAACAGCCAAATTTGAAAGGAATTTACAATACCTACAATTTAATAGTTACTAATAGTTAAGTTATTATTAGTTAATTATTATTTCAGATTTCCCAATTTACAAATTTACAAATTCACAAATTCACTAATTTACTAATTTACAAATTTACGTATGTACACATTTACGAATGTACGAATTTACGAATGTAGGAATTTATGAACTTTACGAATGTACGAATTTACGAATGTACGAATGTACAAATTTACGAATGTATGAATTTATGAATTTTACGAATGTACAAATTTACGAATGTACAAATTTACAAATTTACGAATTTACGAATGTACAAATTTACGAATGTACGAATTTACGAATGTACGAATTTACGAAGCTACGAATGTACAAATTTACAAATTTACAAATGTACGAATTTACAAATTTACGAATGTACAAATTTATGAATGTACGAATTTACGAAGCTACGAATGTACAAATTTACAAATTTACGAATGTACGAATTTACGAATTTACGAATTTACGAATGTAAAAATTTACGAATGTACGAATTTACGAAGCTCCGAATGTACAAATTTACGAATGTACGAATTTACGAAGCTACAAATGTACAAATTTACGAATGTACAAATTTACGAATGTACAAATTTACGAATGTACAAATTTAGGAATGTACGAATTTACGAATGTACAAATTTACAAATTTATGAATGTACGAATTTACAATTTTACGAATGTACAAATTTACGAATGTACAAATTTAGGAATTTACAAATGTACAAATTAACGAATTTGCAAATGTATGAATTTACAAATGTACAAATTTACGAATTTACGAATGTACAAATTTACGAATGTACAAATTTAAGAATTTACGAATGTACAAATTCACAAATGTATGAATTTACGAATTTACAAATGTACAAATTTACAAATTTTCAAATATTGGAATTTACGAATATTCAGAAAAATTTGTTAAACGGGTTTTTGTTAATTCGGATCTTTCCGAACTAATGAATTTGTCTAAATTCATTAAAAAATGAATTCCAAACAAAACGAATTGCACATGTCTATTTTCTCTTGTCACGGAAGTTCTTCATACCATGTGAAAGATGGCGGGAGGGTTATGGGATGAGTCTTGGGCAAATTCATGGAATATAGACTGCAGAATGGATAAATCTACATTAACAATATATGTTCCAAAGTTTGTGAAAACCCATCCCAATAATTTAATTCAGGCGTTTATAAGAAAAAAAAGTACTGTTAATTCTACATCATACCAGAGACATTGTAGACTATTGTGCATTGTATATAAAATACTATACTACAAACTATATAGGTTGAAACGTATGGCTGAGCTGCATTTTGCACATCAAAAGGAAAGAGTAAAGACTTTTTACTCTGTTAATTCTAAGTATATGGCAAATAGAGTTAAGGGGTCTTAAATATTCATTGGTAGGGAGGAGCCGAACACCCCCCGGTTTGGTTCGCAACCAGAACATGCAAAAAATGTGTGCGAACATGTGAACCCTATTAAAGTCTATGGGATACGAACTTGAAAAATCAAAAGTGTTCATTTTAAAGGCTTATGTGCAAGTTATTGCCATAAAAAGTGTTTGGGGACCCGGGTCCTGCCCCAGGGGACATGGATCAATGAAAAAAAAAGTTTTTAAACAGCCATTTTTTCAGGAGCAGTGATTTTAATGATGCTTAAAGTGAAAGGATAAAAATGAAATATTCCTTTAAATATTGTGTCGGGGGGGTCCCCTTAGTCTGCCTGTAAAGTGGCGCATCTGTACAATGTATAGAATAGTGCCGCAGCAAAAACAACAGTCGCTCAGTCACTAGTGGGTTAAAAAGCCAACATAGGCTGTACATCTTATAAAATTAATATATATAAATCAGCGCTTAGGATACATGAAAACTCATATTCGTCCCTCAAAAAAGTGTATTATCCCAGCTGCTGTAATCCTTCTTTCCCCAAAAAGGTCTCAAAATGATAGTCTGCACTCCCAGCGCTAGAATATCCAAATGTGAAGAGTTCCTTAAAGTGGTTGTATAGTCATTTTATTTACTTTTACCTACAGGTAAGCCTATAATAAGGCTTACTTGTAGGTAAAAAAAATATCTCCTAAACCTTTACGGTTTAGGAGATATTCCCCTTGCGATGAGCTGCTGACTGCAGAGGCGCATACGCACAGGGGATTCTCGGCTGAAGGCCGGCAACTGCCGGACCTTGCCGAGTAAGAAATCTCCCGCGCGCATGCACGGGAGTGATGACATCGCAGTTTCAGCCACTTACATCACTGGAATCGCGATACCCAGAAGACACGCCGAGGCAACATGACAGCTCCCTCGGCGTGGACCAGATATCGACGCCTCGTTCTAAGGTAAGTATTTCATAATGAGCTAGTATGCGGTGCATACTAGCTCATTATGCCTTTTGCTTTACAGGGGTAGAAAAAAATTTTTTTTTGCGGGTATACAACCGCTTTAATCAACAATTGTCTTCAAGTGATCTTCTCACCAATATCTTAAATGCTCACCAGAAAGTCAACTGTTGCCAGATCCGCAAAGCAAAGCTTGTGGCTCAGGAAGACCCTTAAGCGCCCAATATAGCTAACATGTTTCAGGGGCAGCCCCTCTTCCTCAGAGCGTTAGCCATATTGGATGCTGAAGGGTCTTCCCGTGCTACAAGCTAAGCGCTGTCTATTCTTTTATATTCCTCCCATAGCAGACCTGGGAAAAATAGGTCCCCTCTTTACTGCTTGCACCCCAGGAAGAGGAATACTGCACTTCATTCAAAGCTGGACCACTCCAGATATGACGTGCAATCGTACACCAGATACCTGGGTGATGTCATTTCCAATGCACAATGAGCTCCACACTGGACAACAAGAAGTGGAGAGCCTGGCAGAGGCCGTAAAGGGATGTGTATTACACAGCCGTAAGTTCAACGGATACATGGGGTGGGAGAAAAGTGGCCCCTTTACCAACCCCACAAAAGCCCACTAGAAAGAAATGAAACAAAAGCAAAAGTAAAATGGGCAATACATCCCAGTTCTAAAGAAATGGGTTACATAGACTGCACATCGTATAAAAATATTTATATATATTTATAGTATATATTCATTTTATAAGATGTATAGTCTATATTTAGCTTTTTATATTGTTCATTGAATAAAATACTTTGGATTTTTATCAACAAATATCTTCTTCCGTCTATGACAACTTTAGCTAATCTCCTGGTGGTACAACCTAGAGTCTCTGCTTTTCTTTTTTCTTTTTTTATTTACTACTAGCATTTTTTTTGTAAATGATTAAGGGTACTATGAACCCCTTATTCCTTCATGTTTGGGAAGGTATCTGGAGCCACTTCTTAATAAATAGGGCTTTCAGATTTTAAATAGCCTCCACCAGAAGGTACCCACAACCACTAGGCCAGGATCACGGAGACTTGATCATGATCATCAACATGAGGACAAGGTTGTTTGCCCCTCCTGGCAAAGTATCCTTCCTTGTTGAGGGCATGTGGCCTGGTATCTTTGGGGGGTGGATGGGCACATGCTTGTCCTTCTTTCTTTCTAGGCCAGCCAAGCAGCAGCTCAGATCAAAATCTGGTGTGGATCTTTTGTGTAGGGTCAAACACCAAAACAAGATCTCTGCACATGTGAAAGTAAACCACAGCAAAGGGACTGGAATGCAATTAAAAGAGTCATGTAGTACCCATAACATACTCAAGACATAAGCAGGACATTATGTGCAAATGGTGACCAGAACTCATAAGGTATGACAATGGGGCAAGTGATCCCAATACTCACAAATCTACAAGCGGTTACTTATTCGAGTTAGGCAATAGCCCAAGGTCATGGGTCAGCAAAAAGTAAATCTTAGTGGCATTATCTTCTACAGAATCTGAATACATTGCAGAAACTTGTTCCGTAACAAGCCGCGGTACATAACAAGCCATGGTACATAGCAAGCTGGGATGACCATGAGACGCACCTCTAAAACCTAGGTGCGTCTCATGGTCAGGTGCATCTTATGGAGCGAAAAATACGGTACGTCTTTAAACAAACAACACTAGCAGCCAAAAAAATATCAGAAATAAGAGACTTATGCCGTGTACACATGGGTGGACTTTTCAACCGGACTGGTCCGACAGGACAAATCTGTCGGACAATCTGACCGTGTGTGGGCTTCATCGAACCTGCAGCTGACTTTTTCGGTCGAAAATCAGACGGACTTTAGATTTGGAACATGTTTCAAATCTTTCCGATGGACTCGAGTCTGGTCGAAAAATCAGTTCGTCTGTATGCTAGTCCGACGGACGAAAACCGATGCTAGGGCAGCTATTGGCTACTGGCTATCAACTTCCTTATTTTAGTCCGGTCGTACGTTATCACGTACGAATGCGTCGGACTTTGGTGTGATCGTGTGTAGGCAAGTCTGTTCATTCGAAAGTCCATCGGAAGTCCGTCAAATGTCCGTCGAAAGTCCGTCAGAAAGACCGTCGGACCTTTGATGCCGAAAAGTCCGCCCGTGTGTACAGGGCATTAAAGGAGGTACTTTTCAATATTCCATACAAAACAAACAAAGAAATTGGCATCGTTTGACTTTAGATGGTTGTGGGAAATGTTAGGCCTCATGCCCACGGGCGTTTTAAAAAACGAGCTGTAAAGCTAGTACCGACGCCAGGAAAAAAAGCGGCGTTAAAAAGGCGATTTTATCGGCATTTTGCATTGGCGTCAATGCAAGGTTAGCTGCGCTATCTTTCAGTCACATTTCTCTGCCTCTATTCAAAATCAATGGTTCCCTATGGGAGCCCATTGATATGAATAGAAGTCGCACCAGAAATCGGATCAAGATGATCCAACTTGCGGTGCGACTTGTACACTGAGAATCTTGAGAGGGAACTCCGCCAAAAGGAAAAAAAAATAATTTGGGTGAGGTTCCCCCAAGACGATACCAGACCCCGTCAGTGTGGTATGGATCTAAAGGGGAATCCGCCCACGCCCAAAAAATGGCGTGCGGGTCCCCCCAAGATCCATTTGTAAATTTCAAAAGCCAAAATAAAGGAATAGTAGTGGTAAAAAAAAGCACTTGTGGGTCTAACCAATCTTCTTTTTTTTTTTTCAATTCTCCTTTAAGGGGGTGTGGCAAGGGGCGTGTCCTATGCCTGCATACTTTTGCTGATAGGTGTCTCTCATTCCCATCTCAAAAAGTTGGGAGGTGTGTAAATTGGGGGGGATTTCACCACTTTGGCACAATGATTTAGAATCAAGATTTAGATTTAGAAAAACAAAATGAAAGTGTCTTTGGTTATTTTTTAAGAGGATTATTAGTTTTGATAATGACTGGTGAAATTTCACCGACAACCTAAACAATTTCGCTGCACTTATCCCCAGTCAAAAGTGGAGCCCACATGTCCACACGAGCCCAGCCTGGGCCTCGCATCCGAGGGGCAGATTTAAAGGTGAAGTAGCTGGAGATATCACCTAACGCAGGACTGCATTTGAAAAGTTTTCGACTCACGCGCTTTAAATATTGTATCGGTTACATACCTGGTGATTGGCCAGCTGTGAAGGTCACCACCGATGTGCTGGATAAAATTAACAAGATTACGAGGGGCTTAGACATGGTGGTATTTTTTCAGCAGGTTCAGACCCAGCAGTGACGGCTCCTGGAGAGTCTTCTCTTACCTGAGACACCAGAGATACGATGTCTTCATCTCACCCACTTTTATATATTTTTTTTTTAGAAGGAAGTGAAAAGGCAGAAGGTCATTTTCTTTTGGTCACCAAGTTTACAGAAGCACGTACTTTCCTTTTTTCCATTGTAGAGTCTTATGAAACCTGAATATATTTATTATTGTGTGTGTGTGTGTGTGTGTGTGTTTACTGCCTTTGGTTATCCATTGAACGTTTGTTAGAGTTGTTTGGAGTTTATAGATGTTGAGTTATCTTTTAGGTGTCATTCCATGATACTATTTCTCCGTTTACTGTGCATGGCCGCAGTGAGAAGAAAGGCTGCAACTTCTATAAAGACTCTGCTGCAAATAAATAGCATTTTATTTGCCTGTTGACTTTTTTTAAAGAGGCAGCGAGAAGGAGCGGTTCAGCATTCCCTGGTTACCTCAAAAAAATGAAGTCTAGATGAAAGACTAAACTATTTACCAGACAAGCTGCATCTCAAAATGAAGTATACCAGGGCTCCTCCTGTTTTTAACCACTTAAGGACCGATCCTCTTTCTGAGATTTGTTGTTTACAAGTTAAAAACAGGGGTTTTTTTTGCTAGAAAATTACTTAGAACCCCCAAACATTATAGACTTTTTTTTCTAACACCCTAGAGAATAAAATGACAGTCGTTGCAATACTTTCTGTCACACCGTATTTGCGCAGCGGTCTTACAAGCGCACTTTTTTGATAAAAATACACTTTTTTTAATGAAAAATAAAACAACAGTAAAGTTAGCCCAATTTTTTTTACATTGTGAAAGATAAATGTTACGCCGAGTAAATTGATACCCAACATGTCACTCTTCAAAATTGTGCCTGTTCGTGGAATGACGACAAACTTTTTACCCTTAAAAAATCTCCATCGGCGACATTTAAAAAAAATTCTACAGGTTGCATGTTTTGAGTTACAGAGGAGGTCTAGAGCTAGAATTATTGCTCTTGTTCTACCGATTGCGGCAACACTTCACATGTGTGGTTTGAACACCGTTTTCATATGCGGGTGCTGCTCATGTATGCATTTGTCTTCTGCAGGCGAGCTCGGCGGGACGGGGAGCATTTGAAAACGTTGTTCCGTGTTTTCTAGTCGCTTCCGCCCTGCATTGTTATGGAGATGGGTGGGGGGGTCATCTTCCCCTCACTCATCTCCATACCTAACAGGATACAGGACGCGATCACATCCACTGCTGCCAATGGCTTTGGTAAGCGACGGATGGCACCGGAGCGCGGTGGTAGGGGGGCCCTCTCCCGCCGCTGATAAAAGGGATCTTGCGGCGAATCCCCTGCAGAGACCACTTTTATCTTGTAGCGGACTGCCCGCTGAAGAAGAGGATACCGGGGTTATGGCAGCTAGCTGCTGCCATAACAACGACATCCTCCTTCAAACAGCCGACGTAAAACTGCGGCGGGCAGTCCGTAAGTGGTTAATGGTGCAAGTCCTATCCATTACACATGCAGCAGTTGGGGGAGGGCTTCTCCACAAAAACTGTTGGCCCCTTGATCCCCCCTTTTTCTTGCCATTTTCAGGATGGACTGAACACATTACA
Source organism: Aquarana catesbeiana (assembly GCF_042186555.1). Classification (NCBI taxonomy): domain Eukaryota; kingdom Metazoa; phylum Chordata; class Amphibia; order Anura; family Ranidae; genus Aquarana; species Aquarana catesbeiana. The sequence continues at coordinate 6,057,080 of NC_133329.1, read as the reverse complement.
CGCTGTTCCAGATGAGATCAGTAGATGTCACTTCTGTGCATTCAAACTGTTCATATATACAGTGCACACTCCTCTTGTTCATCTACAGGGCCTGGAAAAAGTATTCACACCCCTTGAAATTTTCCACATTTTGTCATGTTACAATCAAAAACGTAAATGTATTTTATTGGGATTTTATGTGATAGACCAACACAAAGTGGCACATAATTGTGAAGTGAAAGGAAAATGATAAATGATACAAATAAATAAGTGAAAAGTGTGGGGGGCATTTGTATGGCGGCCCCCTGAGTCAATACTTTGTAGAACCCCCTTTCTCTACAATTACAGTTGCAAGTCTTTTTGGGGATGTCTCTACCAGCTTTGCACATCTAGAGAGGACATTTCTGCCCATTCTTCTTTGTAAAATATCTCAAGATCTGTCAGATTGGATGGAGAGCGTCTGTGATCAGCAATTTTCAAGTCTTTCCACCAGGGCAGATCCCGGGGTCACAGACGCCTGGGGGCAGAAATATTTCTGGCCCCCCAAATGGGCGTGGTCATCTTACCAACTCCTCCCCTTTACAAATGTTTCTATGGCAATGACTCAAACACAGCGATGCTCCCCTAAGAAGTCTTCGTCACCCTGGGATCCTCCCATGATCTTTTAACATTAAAGAAAATACAGGAAGAGAGTACACTAATGAGACCTGGAGGAGGGAAGTCTCTCTGATGCACATAGAGAGGGCTTCTGTTAGAGAGTCTGTTAGAAAGATCCCCCAAACATAGTATAGGAGATGATCAGAGACTGCAGACATAGTACAGGAGATGGTCAGAGACTGCAGTTTCTATGGACGTTAATAGATAATGGCCGATCGTCCCTCTCACCTGACCCAGTGATACAGCAACGGTTCCTCTGATCAGGAGTCAGCTCACTCTGAATTGCCCGTGGCGACTCCCCTGGGTAGCGTCCAGATCTGTATTCCTGCAATGACTCCATTCCTTTCTCCGCCAGGGATGGCGCTAGGCTGTGTGGCTTTCCCTCTGGTGGCGCAGGGCAGGGTTGTCTCTCTGATGGTGTTCTCTCAGCACTGTCCTCTCCCTCTGGAGTCCTGGGTTTACTTCCCTGAAAGCTTTCCCGGGCTCCTGGCTCTCTCTCTCTTTCCTATTCAGCTGAGCATGCTGTGTGGGCTGCAGTTTACATGTTACAGTGGGGCTGCCAGTTCTCGGGACTACATGTCCCACAATCCTGTTCTCTGCTCCTTATTTATTCTATTTCTTCCCTGGCTGATATAAAGGCGGTTGAAGAAACATAGTGGGCGGCTGCGCTGGCAAGCGCTGCTCACTAGTACAGCAGCGTGCATGAGGAGGAGAGGAAGGGGGGAAAGAAGAGCCCATGGCTGCAGTGGCATCACTAGTGTTGGTGTCACTAGGTGTGGTAAAACATGGTCTCACCCCCCTCCACCAACTATAGTCGCCCCTCAGTACAGACCCCCTCCACTAAGTATAGACCCCCCTCCGTCAGTGCAGATCCCCCTACTAATTATAAAACCATCCTTCAGTACAGACACCCCTCCATCAGTATAGACCCCCCATCAGTATCGACCCCCCCAGGACAAACCACTCCCTCCATCAGTATAGACCCCCAGGACAAACCACCCCCTCCATCAGTATAGACCCCCCCAGGGAAACCACCCCCCTCAGTCAGTATAGACCCTCCAGGACAAACCACCCCCTCTATCAGTATAGACCCCCCAGCACAAACCACCCCCTCCATCAGTATAGACCCCTAGGACAAACTACCCCCTCCATCAGTATAGATCCCCCAGGACAAACCACCCCCTTTATCAGTATAGACCCCCCAGGAAAAACCACCTTCCTCCATTAGTATAGACCACCCCAGGACAAACCACCCTCCTCCATCAGTATAGACCCCCCAAGGACAAACCACCCCCCTCCATTAGTACAGATCCCCAGGGAAAACCACCCCCCTCCATTAGTACAGACCTCCCCAGGACAAACCACCCCCCCTCCATTAGTATTACAGACCCCCCCAAGACAAACCACCCTCCCTCCATTAGTACAGACCCCCCAGGACAAACCACCCCTCCCAGCAAAAAACAATCTCATCAACAAGCCCCCGCCCGTTACCACACCAGCTCGAGCGGCTCTTGTACATAAAAACACCTGGGCGGAAGCTGAAGAGGAGAGGGCAGTGTGCAGCCATGACGCCCGATTGGAGTGCAGATCATGGAAGGCTTAGGCAGCAGGAAGGAGTGAGAGACAGAGAGGAGGGGGAGAACTGGAACACATGTCAGGCACGGACTGCCCCCCTAGCGATGTCACTGCACGGCTTGTCTCTCTCCACACAGAGACAGCCGCTCTAATCTCCAGCTGCTTCGCTCTCCTCCTCTGACAGGAGGAGGAAGAGGGGATGGGCTTGGGCAGGAAACACAGCAGCGGCAGCGGCACAGTCTCTCCTCCTCTGATCTGCTCCAGTCAGTTTCCGGCGGAGAGAGCTGCCTCTGGAGACAGACAAGGAGAGGAGGGGGGAGGGGATCACTCTGGTGCTTCAGCACCCCCAGCTCTGTGGCGCCCAGGTGCACTGCACCCCGCGCACCTGCCCAGGATCGACCCTGCTTCCCACAGATTCTCAATGTGATTTAGGTCTGGACTGTGACTAGGCCATTCTAACACATGAATATGCTTTGATCTAAACCATTCCATTGTAGCTCTGGCTGTATGTTTAGGGTCGTTGTCCTGCTGGAAGGTGAACCTCCTCCCCTGTCTAAAGTCTTTTGCATACTCTAACAGGTTTTATTCTAAGATTGTCCTGTATTTGGCTCCATCCATCTTCCCATTAACTTTGACCAGCTTCCCTGCCCCTGATAAAGAAAATCATCCCCACCACATGATGCTGCCACCACCATGTTTTACGGTGGGGATGATGTGTTCAGGGTGATGTGCAGTGTTTAGCATTTTGCTTTTAGGCCAAAAAGTTCAATTTTGGTCTCATCTGACCAGAGCACCTTCTTCCACATGTTTGCTGTGTCCCCCACATGGCTTCTCACAAACTACAAACGGGACTTTCCTATGGCTTCTCATGGCTGTATGACATCCCGAGAGGCAGATAATTGGAAAGGAAAGCCCCAGCAGTATATGGTTTTATGGTTATGTAAATTGACTGTCAGGTGACGGGTGACAAGTCGTTGAAGATCTGTAGTTTGGTGCACTTGAAGTCCAGCCTGGTCTTATTGTGAGTGGCCAAAGTAAGGGCCTCCTTACTGTCATACTAATGGAAGCGGACAATGATGTCCCTGGGATTTGCCCCAGGCGGGGGTTTGGGAGCTAGAGATCTGTGAGCTCTATCCAGTGGCCAATCAATGTCAGGAATATGAGGGGCTACAGTGTTAAATAAGCTCAGGAGATAGGGACGCAGATCCTGATCCCCTACTGATTCAGACTCCCCTCTAATCTGTACATTTTGTCTACGCTCCCTGCTCTCCAGGTCTTCTTGTTGAGTTTGGAGCTGGGTGACTGTATGTTTTAACCCCTTCCCGCCGACCGTACGCAGATATGCGTACTCGGGTTTCCGGGGTTATACCGGGATGATGCCCACAGCTGCAGGCATCATCCCGGTACCGTTGTTTACAGCGGGCGATCGGCTACCCGTGTATAACAACCGATGCGGCTAAAAGCCGCTCGGCTGTTATACCGGAGGAGCGGGAGGGGACATCCCCCCCTCCCGCCACCTCCCGCCGCTGTTACCGGGCCTCCCGTGCAATCGGGAGGCACGGTGTCCGTTCGGCTGCCTTCGGCGGCTGTGGGCGGGCTGGAACGAAGCTGCGAGCGGCTTCGTTCCAGCCTTCTTGTTGTAAACGCGGAAGCGACATCATGACGTCACTTCCCGTTTACTCGGCTGCCAATGGCGCCGAATTTAAAAAAATACACAGTATTCAGAATCGCCGTTTTCGGCGATCTGAATACTTTGAAGTGTAAAGGAGGGATGGGGGGTCTTTTAGACCCCCCATCCCTCCATAAAGAGTACCTGTCACCACATATTACTGTCACAAGGGATGTTTACATTGCTTGTGACAGCAATAAAAGTAAAAAAAAAAAAAAAAAATTTAAACACAATTTATAAAGTACAAAAATAAATAAATTAAAAAAAACAAAAAAAATTTTAAAGTGCCCCTGTCCCTGCGAGCTCGCGCAGCGAAGAAAACACATACGGAAGTCGCGCCCGCATATGTAAACGGTGTTCAAACCACACATGTGAGGTATCGCCGCGATAGTCAGAGCGAGAGCAATAATTCTAGCCCTAGACCTCCTCTGTAGCTCAAACCGGGTAACCGCAAAAAATTTTTAAAGCGTCGCCTATGGAAATTCAAAGGTACCGTAGTTCGTCGCCATTTGCGTGCAATTATAAAGAGTGACATGTTTGGTATCTATTTACTCGGCGTAACATCATCTTTCACATTATACAAAAAAATTGGGGTAACTTTACTGTTTGGATTTTTTAAAATTCATGAAAGTGTCACTTTTCCAAAAATTTGCGTTTAAAACACCGCTGCACAAATACCGTGTGATAAAAAATATTGCAGCAATCGCCATTTTATTCTCTAGATTCTCTGCTAAAAAAATATATATAATATTTGGGGGTTCTAAGTAATTTTCTAGCAAAAAATACGGATTTTAACTTGTAAACACCAAATTTCAAAAATAGGCTTAGTCGTGAAAGGGTTAAAATTGCATTGTCCTCCTCAAGAACATGGACATACTGCACAAGTTAATCAAATTTTGTTTCTTAATGTATGAGTATGCTCCCCCATCTGCACAATCTCCCCTCTCAGTTCCTGAGCAATCTTCCACATCCCTTGTGTGATATTGTGGGTACAATTCTGGAGCAGTGGCTGCAATTTAGCATCCAGGACCTCTGCTGTTAATGGGCTGATTGATCATGATGGCTGGGTGGGTGAGACATGCAAAGGGTTACCTCCTCTAGCTGCCAGCGGGTCTGTTGGGTCCAGCAGATCATCCAGGACACTCTAGGCCAGCGATGCAGGTCTAATCAGGAAATGGTCCATAGTGAGTGTAGGCCATGGCTCGGGGAATGAAGAACAAGGAAGGTTTTCGATCCCCTATCTTCACCACTAGTATGCTAGGTGGTTGCAGGAGTATAGTGAGGCAATTCCGTGGCTATCAGAGCTGTGGATCGGGTGGCGGGAGTTCCGGAAGATTTCTTTTCTTTTTTTTTTCTTGTCTTGTTTTGTCCAAGAGGAGATTAAACCCCACAACATAAACAGGTTGATCTTGCTCTAACATCCTTGACTTACATTGAGCCTCTCTGAATTAAAAATGATGTTATATAATTTTTCAGGGTCACATCAATATTACCCAGTATCAAAGTTCGGCGGCAGGAAAGCTGGTTTTACAACTTACAACAAGTGTTCTGCAAGAAAGTCGTGTACAAGTCAATTAAAGTAAGGGACTCTCAGCAATGAAAAGATTGACTCCCCAAACAAGTTAAGGTGGTTGTAAAGTCACAGCCATTAAATACTTTTATCCTCTCTGTTTTAGATCTATATTAAATGCAGTATGTGTGTGTTTTAAAAAAAAGTATAATACCCTCTTTGGTCCAACTCTGTTGTGCAGTCACGTATGCACTCTTTGCTCTCCTTCCCGATCTATGGGAATTTCCATGGATTAAGCTCCTGTCGAGCACACATCGAGGGAAGCCTTGATTTGTGGAAGCTGCCTTGCCAGAGCCTTTGAGCTTGTTTGAAGCTCATATACAAGTCAAACAGTCCCTATTTGCTCTCTGAGTAATATTGCAATAAGAACATTGCAGGTACTTTCTGTCGCTGTCTGTGGGTTGGTGTGGTATTGGCTACAGCTACAGGGTAGGTCACCACTGGGAGAGCCCATTAAAAAAAATCTAAGCCACTTCTATGGGGTGAGTGCTGCAACTACATGGTTAGCTTGACTATTCACAGCACAGCAGCCATTAAAGAAATTGTTTCCTTAAAGCGTTTGTAAAGTCTTGATTTTATTTTATTCTATAGAAATAATAAATATGTTATACTTATCTGCTCTGTACAGTGGATTTGCACAGAACAGCCTCGATCCTCCTCTCCTCGGGTCCCTTTTTGCTGCTCCTGATCCCTCCCTTCTGTCAAGTGCCCCCACACCAAGCAGCTTACCATGGGGGGCCCCGATCCGAGTCACAGCTCCCTGTGTCCATTCAGACACGGAGCTTTGGACCGACCCTGCCTTCTCTCTCTCCTGATTGGCTGACTGACTTTAATTGACAGCATCGAGAGCCAATGGCACTGCTGCTGTGTCTTAGCCGGTTATATGTCTGGGTCCTGAAGAAGCCAATTTAATGGGGAAACGTTGACCGCACAGTTGACCGAACATGTGTATTTTATGTACTTATTTCCCCTGTTGGGGTATCACTAATCTTCTTTTCTAACATTTTAATTGTTTTCTAAATAAAATGCAATGTTTTTACTTAATATGTCTCCTCTTTGTGGCTGATATAGTCCGTCATTGTAGGATACTGGGTGCTCTCCGGGTTATCTCTATTAGCTTTGTAACAAAATAGCCAGTTTCTCCGGGTATGAAGAAGCATGTTATTCACTCCATGTGGCAGTACTGGTGATTCAAGACTACTCCAGTGCTGGCACATCAGGCTGATCTTTTTTAAATGGTTGGTCATTCATCTGTTTTTTTTTTTTATTTGGTGCTCCTTTCTGAATTCCTATGGATTGAGCTCCTGTTGGGCACCCATCCAGGGGCAGCTACTGATGTTGCCATTCCTGTGACGAAACGCGCCAAGTTACGGTGCGCTACGGTAGTCCCCATGTGGACTGCAGGCCGGCCCTGTCACACGAATCTCACTGTTCTTACCAATTGCGCATGGCAGGAAGGGGTATTAATGTGTTGTAATTTTGTTGCGAGATGCAATAAAGCCAGTGGAACTTTTTACGCTATGAGGATTTCCATTTTCTTTCTTCTGGCTCACCTTGCTCGCTAAGATTTCCCAGTGTCGGACCTACGGGAATCGGGACAGTGTGAGGAGGGATGTGGGGATTGGCTGGCTCTCTTTCCAACTACGGTCATGGAGACCACTGAGCCTGATTTGACTCCTGTTGCCATAGGGTAAATACGGTCAACTACGTCCGGTGAGTAGGCAATTTTATCACATGGTATTTCATCTGAAATTTTTATATTTGCTGTTTATGCAACTACGGTTCACCATTACGAGGACGTTCTTATGCCCTGTACACATGGTCGGACATTGATCGGACATTCCGACAACAAAATCCATGGATTTTTTTCGACGGATGTTGGCTCAAACTTGTCTTGCATACACACGGTCGGACAAAGTTGTCGGAAAATCCGATCGTTCTGAACGTGGTGACGTAAAACACGTACGTCGGGACTATAAACGGGTCAGTAGCCAATAGCTTTCATCTCTTTATTTATTCTGAGCATGCGTGGCACTTTGTGTGTCGGATTTGTGTACACACGATCAGAATTTCCGACAACGGATTTTGTTGTCGGAAAATTTTATAGCCTGCTCTCAAACTTTGTGTGTCAGAAATTCCTATGGAAAATGTGTGATGGAGCCCACACACGACAACAAGGTTCTATCACACATTTTCCATCGGAAAATCCTATTGTGTGTACAGGTCAATACATCTGAGAGGACTTATTTCTAGTGGCTGACGCTTTTTTGTTTATAAAGATATTTCAATTTTTTTGGACTTTTTTCACATGAATTGTATCTGTATCACATTATTTGTTATATGAATCATATGTATTTATCAATTTATCCACAGGGCATTTTAAGAATAGTATTTGCATCTCATTAGAGTAGCTAGCGCCTTTTTTTTTTCACATGGAGTGACTCCGATTTAATTGATCCTAGTGGATCATTTAATGCCCTGTACACACGATCTGACTTTCCAACAACAAAACTGATGGATTTTTGTTCCAAGGGTGTTGGCCTCAACTTGTCTTGCATACGCACGGTCACACAAATGTAGGCCAACAATTACGAACATAGTGACGTACAATAGACATGTGCAGGATGAAAAAATTTGTTTAGTTTTGTTTTGATTCGTTATTTAACTAAATTTGTTTAGTTAAATTTGTTGCATTCATTACATTAGTTTTCGGAAATTCGTTTTGTTTCCTATTCAAATTCTAAAAAATTTGCCCGCATTCGAAAAAAACGTTCAAATTCGAAAAAATTCTACCACATTTGAAAAAAAATTAAATTAAATAGAAAAGAATATAATAGAAAATAGTAGAAAAGAATAGCATAGAAAAACAATAGAACAGAATAGAAAAAAAATATAATATATTCTATTTTAATCTTTTCTATTCGAATTCAAATTCATTCTGTACCAGAATGAAAAAATTCTACCACATTTGAAAAAAATTTAACTGAATTTGAAAAAGTAAACTATATATAATCACTTTGCGAAATTCGTATTGAATTAAATCGAATTCCAATAGAAAAGATTAGAATATAATAGAAAATATAAAAGAATAGCATAGAAAAACAATAGAACAGAATAGAAAAAAAATATAATATATTCTATTCTAATCTTTTCTATTCGAATTCAAATTCATTCTGTACCAAATTCCAATTTCGGAAGATCGTTATATATATATTATATTTTATTCTGTTCTGTTCTATTGTTTTTCTAGTCTATTCTTTTCTATTATTTTCTATTCTAATCTTTTCTATTCAAATACAAATTCATTCTATACGAAATTCGAACTTCAGAAGCCATGTTCTGAAATTCGAATTTTATATAGAATGAATTTGAATAGAAAAGACTATTATAGAATAGAAAATAATAGAAAAGCATTGAAAAACAATAGAACAGAATAATAAAAAAAATATTATACATATATTCTATTGCTTTATTATTTTATATTCTATTTTAAAGAATTTTTTAGAAAATCGGTTTCTATTTTTTTCTAATTCGATTCAAATTTGTTTTCAAATTTGTTTGTTTTTTTCAGATTTGTTTAAATTCGTTACTTTTATCATTCAGGAAACGGATGCATACGAATTTCAGAATAATGAAAAATTTGTCCGAATTTCGATCCGGAATGAAACATAATGCAAATGTCTAACATACAAGACGTGCGTGATATCTCCATTATGAACGCTACTTATATCTCTGGCTCGTACTTGATTCCGAGCATGCGTGGACTTTTGTCCGACGGACTTGTGTACACACGATCGGAAAGTCCGACAACAAACATTTGTTGGCGGAAAATTTGAGAACCTGCTAGCCAACATTTGTTGGCGGAAAGTCCGACAACAAATGTTCGATGGAGCGTACACACGGTCGGACTTTCCACCAACAAGCTCACATCCAACATTTGTTGTCGGAAAATCCGATCGTGTGTACGGGGCATTACACTTTAATTACGGTACTTGTTTTGTATGCTACAGCAGCTGTCATTTGAGCACTTTAGATTTATTTATCGGCACGAGCGTATATACTTTTTGGTATATATTTTTTTCACATTTATCCATCCAGGAAAGCCTTGATTTATGGAAGCTGCCTTTCCAGAGCTTTTGAAGTTTTCCTTCATCTCACCACATATGCAAGTCAAACATTCCCCAGTTGCTCTCTGAGGATATTGTCCTGAAACTTTGGATGTGGGCTGAAAACACCTAATGCTTGAGAGTTTAATAGCTGATAATTTAAGTCTAAACCTTTGTACAGCACTTTACTTATTCTTTATGCCGCATACACACTGTTGGATGTGAGCTTGTTGTCGAAAAGTCCGACCACGTGTACGCTCCATCGAACATTTGCTGTCGGACTTTCCGCCAACAAATGTTGGCTAGCAGGTTCTCAAATTTTCCGTCAACAAAACTTTGTTGTCGGAAAGTCTGATTGTGTGTACACAAGTCCGTCGCACAAAAGTTCACGCATGCTCGGAATCAAGCAGAAGCAGCCGCACTGGCTATTGAACTTCGTTTTTCTCGGCTCGTCGTACGTCTTGTACGTCACTGCATTCCCACGTTCGTAATTGTTGGCCAACATTTGCGTGACCGTGTGTATGCAAGACACGTTTGAGCTAACAACCTTCGAACAAACATCCACGGTTTTGTTGGCAGTATATACAATTGTATAAATGTCTTCAGCTTTGAAATCATCTTTGAGTTGGGTCTTGACCCCTGTACCTATATACTGTATGCTGAGGATATCACGATGTACAGCCGCATATCTAGCTTTGAAGCTTTTACTTTCAATTATACTATGTTATTCCCATAAAAAAACTCGTTACTGCTCATGTATAGAGTGTGATATTCCCATCACCTAGTTTAATCAGTCACCAACATTATACGAGTGCAATAAAACCCTACTTCTTTATGGTTTTGCATAAAAATTCACAATGACAACAAAATATTTTTTACACCGTTCCCTGAATATTTGATATAGAACTTTAAGTTTAAAATGCTGAAAGGAATGTTTATGTTCTGTTTGTCTTTGCTTGGTTGACAAGTCATCTTTGGAGGTTGTGGCAGTGGGACTCTGTGCTACCTGGAAGATTGCTGGTTTTCGCCAGATTTAGAGGAGAAAGGAACGCTGATTGCAGAGCTGTGTGCTGGGCTATTTAGTTGTGACCTGACTATGGCTCAGGGCCCCACCCAACAGACAGGAAATCTGTGCATGGGAGTCAGGTGGACTCAGGTGGACTCCCATTCTTCTGTAGGAGTCAGAGGCTGCATGGGGGGGCAGCCAAAGCATGCATGTCTGCAGGAGGCAGATGTAGTCTGTGACAGAGCAGCAAGGAGCTGATCATGAGTAAGCTATAAGAGAGCTTGACTCTAAGGAACTCTTTTGGTCTGAGGAGCAGACCTAAGGCCTAAGCTGGAGGACTGAAGCAGTGGTAAAGATTAAGCCAGGAGGTTAAAAAAATCCTGATTGTGCAGGATATGGTAATGGTGGAACACCCTGCGTGGGCTACTGATAACTTTGTGAACTTTTTCGTTCTTTTAACAACTTCAGATCCGGGCCATTGCCAAATGACGGCAACAGCGCAGATCTAAATTGCCAGGACTACGTCTATTGACGTCGTCCCGTGCACGAGCGGCCTGCGCATCTATGAGACTCACCTGATCACAGATCAGAACAGTAAGAGTAAGGTCCCGACCCCTTACCACATGATCAGCTGTCAGCCAATGACAGCTGATCATGTGATGTAAACAGAGCCGGTAATCGGCTATTTTTCCTCCTTGCGCTGACAGCTTGAGGAGGAAAAAAAACCCGATCACCGGTGGCCATGATCGGGACATCAGTCCCGATCACGGCGATAATCTGCCCCCTGCCAGTGACACAGCAATAGGCAGCAGTGCCGCCTACCAGTGCTCACCAGCATCACCCATCAGTGCCCACAGTGCCATCAATCAGTGCCATCCATCAGTGCCCACAGTGCCACCCATCAGTGGCACCCATCAGTGCCACCCGTTAGCACCCACATCAGTGCAACAACAGTGCTGCACATCAGTGCCACCTATCAGTGCCCATCAGTGTCACCTACCAGTGCCCATAAGTGCCCATCAGTGCCGCCCATCACTGCCCATCAGTGCCACCCATCAGTGCCGCCCATCAGTGCCCCCCATCAGTGGTACCTATCAGTGCCCATCAGTGCCACCTATCCATGCCACCCATCCGTGCCACCCATCAGTGCCACTCATCAACGCCCATCAGTGGCCATCAGTGCCGCCTTATCTGTGCCCATCAGTACCGCCTTATCTGTCCCCATCAGTGCTGCCTTAACTGTGCCTATCAGTGCCGCCTAAATGTGCCTATCAGTGCCGCCTTAACTGTGCCTATCAGTGCCGCCTTATCTGTGCCTATCAATGAAGGAGAAAAATTACCTGTTTGCAAAATTTTATAACAAACTATTAAACATGATTTTTTTTTTTCAAAAATTTCCATTTTTTTTGTTTGTTTAGCAAAAAATAAAAATCCCAGCTGTGATTAAATACCACCAAAAGAAAGCTCTATTTGTGGGAAAAAAAATGATAAAAAATTTCATTTGGGTACAGTGTTGTATGACCGCGCAATTGTCATTCAAAGTGCATCAGCGCTGAAAGCTGAAAATTGGTCTGGGCAGGAGGGGGGTTTGGGTACCCAGTAAGCAAGTGGTTAAATAAAAGTGGGCTACCATGCCCTTAAAAATACAGTTTTAGACTGGCACACTCATTGAAAACGCACCTACCGCTTGACTCTCATCAACTTGATCTTACAAGGTGTTAATTGTCTTCAGAGCACCATCTTTTGGAGGAGCAAAAGATGGGGAAAGGTAAAGTGCAAAACCTCTCCCCTAAATTAAATGGGCAGTTAATACTTGCAGTGCTGACACGGCCCCACTGCAATAAATAATTTTGATGTTGTCTGTTGTTAGACTTATAACAAATAGCTAAAACATTTTATATGAGGCAACTACCCGACCCTTTTTTAAATGTTAATTTTTTTAAAGAGGTTTTAGAGGATAGGTAGAAGATTTTTTACCTTAACATGTTCTATGCATTAAGGTAAAAAAACTTTCCAGTTGCAGCTTCTTCCCCCCTTATACTTACCATCTTGATCTAGTGATGTGGATGAGAGAAGCGGCATTCCTGGGTCTCTCTGTCCTCATTGGCTCACACAGCAGCAGGGGCGATTGGCTCACACAGCAGCAGGGGCCATTGGCTCCTGCTGCTGTCAATCACTACCAGTGAGCCAATGAGGAGAGAGTGTGGGCGGGGCCATGCTATTCTCTGTGTGTTAATGGGCAATGTTTATTCACAGGAGTGTAGCTCGGGAGTGAGCCTGCTAGAGTGCTCCAAAGTAAGAGGCTTGCTATTGGGAACACTTGTCAGGGTGAATGAGCCAGAACCGCCAGCGGGGGAACCCAAAAAGAGGATCAGGGTTGCTCTGTGCAAAACCATTGCATAGAGCAGGTAAGTATAACATGCTTGTTGTTTTAAATAAATTAACCTTTAGAATCACTTTACATCTTCAAAATCTATAAATGAAAAAGTGGAAGCAAAAGTGAAAGCCGCCAATTCTAATTGTGTCAGAAAGGTTTCAGCTTTGCATCCTCCCAAGCCACGCCCCTCTAATATGCTTCACTCAATCATGGGTTTAATCATAGAGGCTTCTACAATTAAGTCCATGAGTGTTAGTGGGGTGTGGGGGGAGGAGGCAAAGCTGAAGCCTTTCTGATACACCTTGAATGGGGTGGCTTTCTGGTGTGTGCTTCCCCTTTTTCATTTCTTTTGTAACAGGGCAAGATAGGCCCATGGGAAGCTAGCACCCATCAGGGTTAAATTGACCAGGTGATCTTGATGGAGCTTGGAGAGGAACTCTGGGTTTTAAAATGTACTTAAGTTCTGGAATTAATATATCTTTGATAGGTAGAATAGCAGCAACCAGGGGGCGTGGCTTGGACAGGACCCGAGATGGCTCCCTAAGATGAGAGCTCCCACACACTGAGGACATCCAACGCTGTTTTAAGGGACTCACCGGCAACTCCAGACATGGGTAAGCCCAAGAGAAGCACCTCGGCACCCCGCACCCGCACTATGAAGGACTCCGGAACACAGCTCAGTAAGAATATACCTGAGCTGTTCTAGAGCCAACAACCAGGGAAGCACGAGGCAGCACAGGCCTCGACCCCGGACTCACCTGGCAGCACCGCCGACTTCCTGATGGACGGCGATTGCTCCCTGGATCAAGCCCCGAGCCTCCTAGATCTGCAAAAAGATCTACAGAGGGTTGCTCTGGATATTAAACATACGCTCACATCAGCCATATCTGACCTGAAATCGGACATCCAAAACATGACCCGCCGACTTACAGACGTGGAGCAGACCTCCCAAATACAAGCAGAGGCATCAGACAAATACAAAAAACTTATGACTCGCAATTACCCCTCATCTTTGACCTCCACCGCCAGGTAGAAGACCTAGACAACAGGGGACGCAGACACAATATCAGGGTGAGAGGAGTCCCCGAGGAAATAGAAATGCAATCTGCTCCATATTTAACAACTTGCTGGATCACCCGGCTGATTCCCCCATAGAGATGGAATGGTTACACCGTGCTCTGAGCCCCCCTCCTCGTGATTCTAAACCACCCAGCGATGTTGTTTGCTGCATTGTAAACTTCTCTCTCAAGGAAGAAATAATACGTAAAGCTCGAGAGAGAGGATGCATATTGTTTAATGGCACTGACATTAAATTATTCCAGGATCTTTCTCAAATAACTTTACAGAAGAGGGGAGCACACTACGCCCCCTGCTGGAGGCTTTGCGCGCTCGCACTATCCGATATAGATGGAAGTTCCCGTTCTGCCTCTCTGCTTCCACTAGAGGCCGCACTGCACTTCTCTGGACCCCGGAAGAGCTACCTGTTTTTTGCGAGCAGTTAGACATACCTCAGATAGATATCCCGAAATGGTATGCCTTTTACTTCCCCACAGAGCCATGGAAGCCGGTCTCCCACAATCCCTCTCCTAAAGCTAAGGACAAACTTCCAGAGGCAGAAGATTGGACCCCACATCGCCTGGAGACCGACTCTCACACAGAGACATAACCCTGCGCATCCCGGGGCCAGTCGCCACTCCCCGACGGAAGTGCCATGATGCCTAATCCCATCTGATTCGTTCCAAGTCAGAATGCATGTAAGTGAAACCATCACCAGTTTCTGTTATTGACATTTTGTTTGTCTGCTCTTATAATTCCGATAAAGTGCCTAAAGTCCACGAACCCCGGATGACCTGAGAAAACTTCAACTAGACAAGGAATGGGACTGCAGAACTGTACCTCAGACACCTCCCCCACAGGTAACACTGTTCCTTACACACTCACGATGCTCCAGAAGAACATTTCCCTGAACTGCACCATTAGCTGTCCATGCTGCCTACGCACCTTCCGACAGTAAATCCCCCGTAAGTCCACCGAACCTACCCAGGCATCCCCCTTTTTCATCTGCCTGCTGAAATTAAGAGATTGACAATATGAATGGGGAAGAGGGCCATATACAATATGGGTTCCTCTACTTGCCCTCCACCCCCCTTTTTTTTTTTGCTAGATACGATCATCAATATTTTTAAGATTAATGAGTTCCTTATGTTTCATTTGTGATCACAATGTCATTTCATGACGTGCAATATCTAAATTGTAACTTGTATTTACTTGCTAAAAATCAATAAAACAATTTGAAAGAAAAATATTTTTAAGATCTTCTTTTTATGGTTATCTCACCCATATTGTACCCATACACTTTGTAACGCTTATAAATGTAACCTGGGAGGGGCCTGAGCCTTAGCCAACCTGAAGACGACGCTATTCTACTATACAATTACCCACCTACCCGCAACTCCTGTTCAGTTTCATAACTGCCGCTACATGATAACAGAATCCCCTTAAACAATGTGAATGATGCCAACGTCTTCATGGTGTGGGCTGAGGCTGCTCCCTGCGCCCTAGGCCACCTATAGCGCTATCTCCAGGTGTTACTAAACCTTGATACAATAATGCACACACACAACAGAATCACACCAAACTAGGATGGACGATAACCCCATGAACAAACTGCAATGACCCCCCCCCCCTTTTTTCCCACCCACCTCCTTGAAGACCTTATAAAGTTGATTATATGTACCTATTGATACCGTCCTCTCTCCCTCTATTCTGTATGCCTAGTACTTGGGCCACCAGCGAAGAGTTAAGGTATTCCCCATTCCCAGGAATACATACATTGGCTCTCAATCTTATATACATGATTCATACCATACAGAAATAACGAATGTTTCATTCTATTTGACCCACAATTCTAAATGGAGGTCACTGTGCAAGGACAAGCAATAAGTTATAATCTGTTAAACCTGAATGGTACCCCCAAAGGAGGAGAGGGGAGGGAAGGAGAAGGGAAAGGGGAAAGTAGAAGGGAAAAACCATATTCCCACACGAGGACCCCTTACTAAACACTGACCCACCTTTGGAGTTAATGACCTACTCCCTCTGTAGCTTTGCAAAACCACTTGCAAATCTATTACCGAATCCTTAAAGCGGAGTTCAGGTGAAATTTTTTTTATTTTTTTTTTAAATTGATCCTATCATTATTACTAATACAATTCAAAAACTAGTATACAATGTTTATTATGTATTTAGCTAAAGTATAAATGTCTTACTTAATATTACTGCTGCCTCCTGTTGTGGCCGTTGCCATCATGATTGTGGGCATGTGAAGCCCAATCGAGATCTCTTCCTGTCTCTACCTGGATTCGTTTTGGAGAGGTGCATGCTGGGTAACCAGCATGCACCTCTCGATCTTGCACATGTGCGATTCACCGGCCATAGTGCTGATTGTTTCTAAAGTTACCATAACAATGGGCGGCGACAGAGGAAGGTCCCGACCCGTTGTTATGGCAACATCACAGTACTGCCCACAGACTCATCATTTCCCAGGAGCACAGGCGAGGGAGGAAGTGACGAGGAGCTCCGCAGACCAGGAAGTGGCAGATTAGGAGGACTACATAGCAACAGGGCGATTCTGGTAAGTATAAAAAAAATTTTTAGGTCTAGAGGAGTCTAATTCTGAAAAAAAAAATTTCAGGGTGGAACTCCACTTTAAACCAACAATTCTACCTAATGAAAAAAGTTAGAATGCTTTCGTCCCATCTCTGAGGTTACGCAGAATTATAGAGCTATCCACATTTTTGACCCTGGTTATTGAAATGTTTCTACACTGTTTTTAGACTGTTCAATTAGATGGTTTGCTTACAAAGCAGCAGACTTGGTGTTGCCTGTATTCTTTTTGTTTCCCCACACCACAGTTATGGGTAATCCAAGCACATTTCCTCCTCTTACAAGAAACACATTTCCGATCGGATGCCATACCCAAGCTAATGAACCATGTCTACAAAACGACATTACATGCCACAAACCCAAACTCCAAAACCAAGGGGGTATCCATTCTTATCTCCAAACACGTTGACTTCCATCTTTCAGACTCCTTAGTAGACCCAGACAGCAGATACCTTTTTATTAAAGGCACTTATGCATCCAAACTAATCACACTTGCTAATGTGTACTGTCCTAATGAACACCAAGTATTCTTTTTTTAGAAGGATCTGTGATCTATTATCTTCATTTCAGGAAGGTATGGTTGTATTGGGGGGGGGACTTTAATGTCCCACTCAATCCGACCATAGACACCTCCACAGGTACAACCACACTTGCGTACCGAGCACTGCGTCAGATCAAATTACAACTACAAAATCTATCACTCCATGACACCAGGCACACCATGTTTCCATCTGACAAAGACTACACTTTCTTCTCGCCACCACATCAAAAATACTCCAGAATAGACTACTTCTTACTCACCCAAACAGTTCTATCATTCCTCTCCCAAGCCTCAAACCGATGTTCTTGTCCAATCACCATCCCATTTCAGTAACCCTTACATTTCCCGAAACAACACATACAACAAAATCTTGGCGACTAGACTCCTCTCTATTAAAAGACCCAGAAATATTACAGCAGGTCCGCTCCAGAGGTTAAACTCTACCCAAGACATTACCCCGACTACGCTTTGGGAAGCATATAAATGTGTCATAAGGGGGCAGCTAATATCCCTAGCAACAGGAGCCAAAAAGAGACAGCAGGAACAGGTCAAATTATTAATAGAAAAAAATCAAACACTTGGAAGCCTCCCACTAACAAACGTTCTCACAAACAACATTGCAGGACTTATTGCACACCCGCTCCACACTCTTAGACCAACCTGGGGAAACTCACCAGGAGGCGATACATACTCAAACAACAAGTATTCTACGAACACGGTAACAAAATCGGCAGACTATTGGCACACACGGTCTAAATCTTCGTCCACGATCCATCACATATGAGTCAAGGCACGCGACTCTCCAAAAATGAAGATATAGCCTTTACAATTTAGGACGAGATAACACAGCCCCAAATTCCTCAGCCCCCTCGTTCCACCCAAATCAAGGACTTTCTAAGCCAATACAGACCCAAACCAATCCCTACTCAACATGCCGAATCCATGGAAAGCCCTCTTTCTACAGAGGAACTACAAATTGCCATGAAATAAATGAAAGTAGGTAAAAGTCCCAGACCTGACGGCCTCCCTCTTATATATTATAAATGCTTTATAGACGTTCTTGCACCTAAGATGCTGTTGACATTTAATGCTCTAGCAAACCCCCAAAACCTCCCTGGGTAGAATGTTAGAAGCCCACATAGCAGTTATACCAGAAGAAGGCAAAGACCCTACACAAGTACCCAACTACAGACCCATTTTCCTTGCTCAATGTGGATATTAAACTCTATGCCAAGATGTTAGCTAATAGGTTATTCCCTCTTATACCCAACCTCATCTGACCTGATCAAGTAGGCTTCATACCAGGTAGAGAGGCAAGAGACAACACCATACGCGCATTAAATC